>NC_068430.1:12318461-12550961 GCF_023373465.1 Oncorhynchus keta | reverse complement strand
TTTATAGAGGAAAGAGGAATAGACAGATAGGTTACTTTTCTTTATCCACTGTTAGTAATATGAATTAATGAATCCTCTCAGAAGTCAGGACATTCTGCCTAGTTCATAGTGAATGAGCAGTTTACTCTGCATCACAGATTGTGTAGACAGAGATCAAGACTGCATTGGGCTTGTTGCATTCCACAAACCTTACCTGGGTAGCAATATGAAATGGTCAGTGTTTTTTTAGGCGTCGATGCCTACAGAAAACTCAACTTCTGACACAGAACCCTTGTGAATGAATGCCATGGTCACGGAACTTACAAGGTAGCCATACAGACAAATCTTGCCAGTATGAGTCAGTCTAGTGCAGTGTTGCATCTCTCTCTAGCTACCTCTCTCTCTCTCTCTCCACCTCTCTTTCTCCCACCAACCCTCCCCCATCTCTCTCTTTCTCTCTCTCTCCATTATACCAACACAGAGCTGCTTGGACAGGGCCTCCAGTGAGCAGATGGTATCTGCCGGGAGGAGACTGAAGCTGGAACTCGGGCTCGTGATAGGCTGCACAGCCCAATGGAAGTCCCCTTCCTTCCCAGCCAAACTCTTTACAGATGGAACAACATCGCTCCAGGGGAAGTCATTGGGCTGTTTTTTGGAAATCCATCCTCCAATTTTTCTGTATCTTCTATATAAAATCCATTTTAAGCAACAATGAACCACTCTCTCCACTCTGTTGAAAATACGCTACCGTTGTTTCTACTTGGTATTTCGATAACATATTAAATGTTGATTACTGTGATTTTATTCACTTTAAATAAATGGATGTCCTAGACACATGACCACTCCGAACTAGATTGGAATGTCAAACAGCAATAACACCATCTATTAAGAACCAGCATAATATGTTATGCATGTAGCCATACATTATTAACTTGGTATAGAATAGAGTAATGCTATCTACTCCATAGCTGCTTACATTCTGCCCCATGGCATATTAAAGAAACTTAAGAACAGTGGGCTACCCAGAGGGCTCTTGCTGAGTGTGCACATGTTAGACAGACAGACAGACAGACAGACAGACAGACAGACAGACAGACAGACAGACAGACAGACAGACAGACAGACAGACAGACAGACAGACAGACAGACAGACAGACAGACAGACAGACAGACAGACAGACAGACAGACAGACAGACAGACAGACAGACAGACAGACAGACAGACAGACAGACAGACAGACAGACAGACAGACAGACAGACAGACAGACAGACAGACAGACAGACAGACAGACAGACAGACAGACAGACAGACAGACAGACAGACAGACAGACAGACAGACAGACAGACAGACAGACAGACAGACAGACAGACAGACAGACAGACAGACAGACAGACAGAGGTGAAAAGGGAGATAAAGAGAGAGGGGGAGGGGAGCAGCAGAGCGACGCAGGGTAAAGTAAATCTAAGGCTGTTTGAGCCCTGCGCCTCTTTTTCCATGCAGCGTGTTGCATTGATACAGTAGCCTACGACACACAACCTGTATCCCCCTGGGATCTGCTCACATCACATGTGTTCTCTATCTGTCTAGCATCATGTAGGCTACCAGTGGCTGTGTTCATTAATAAGAACATTACAGAAGGAATAACCCAATAACGGAAGACATCAAATCTATCCAGGGGAACCTCAAAGACTGGGCAAAATTGAATCTAAATAAAAAATGTTGTGCTTAGTCAACCCAGTGATATGTAGAGTACTTTTCCCTTTTAGCTGTATGTTCGTCAAAAACAAGAAACAAATTATCTGCAGAAAAGTGCACATTTGGAAGCAATCATGTCAGCGGTCCGATTTGAAGGCAAGCTGAGACAAAGATAGAACAGAGCTTATCTTATACCCTAAACAGACATAGCGAGGCCTGAGGTATAGATATCCTGCAAATGGAAAAGGCATTATTAATATCATGATGTCATTACTGTAATCTGACTTTCAAGGCAGTGTTCACTTCCCCAGAGGTCATATTCCAGTGCAACCTCTGCAGAAACCAATGTTCTGATATTTACCACATCTTCCATACGACCTGGCCGTTTCAAGTGTATGCCTGTCACCATCTTATTTAAAATGATCTTGTTAAAGGGGCTGTGCTGTCAAAAACGTGATTTCTCTGTGTTATATATATATATATACACACAATACCAGTCCAAGGTTTGGACACACCTGCTAATTCAAGTGTTTTTCTTTATTTTTACAATGTTCTACATAGTAGAATACTAATGAAGACATCAAAACTACGAAATAACACATATGGAATCATGTAGTAACCAAGAAATTGTTAAACAAATCAGAATATATGTTGTATTTGAGATTCTTCAAAGTATCCACCTTTTTGCCTTGATGACAACTTTGCACACTCTTGGCATTCTCTCAACCAGCTTCATGAGGAATGCTCTTCCAGCATTCTTGAAGGAGTTCCCACATATGCTGAGCACAGGTTGCTTTTCCTTCACTCTGCATTCCAATTCATCCCAAACCAGGCTGTCAAGTGCCTTTTACTGAGGAGTGGCTTCTGTCTGGCCACTTTGCCATATAGCCCTGATTGGTGGAGTGCTGCAGAGATGGTTGTCCTTCTGGAAGGCTCTCCCATCTCCACAGAGGAACTCTAGAGCTCTGTCAGAGTGACCATCGGGTCTTGGTCACCTCCCTGATCATGGCCCTTCTCCCCCGATTGCTCAGTTTGGCCGGGTGGCCAGCTCTAGGAAGATTCTTGGTGGTTCTAAACTTCTTCCATTTAAGAATGATGGAGGCCACTCTATTCTTGGGGACCTTAAATGCTGCAGAAATGTTTTGGTTGCATTCCCCAGATCTGTGCCTCGACACAATTCCTTTAACCTCATGACTTGGATTTTGCTCTGGCATGAACTGTCAACTGTGGGTTCTTATATAGACAGGTGTGTGCCGTTCCAAATCATGTCCAATCAATTGAATTTACCACAGGTGGATTACAAACAAGTTGTACAAACATCTCAAGGATGATCAATGGAAACAGGAGGCACCTGAGCTCAATTTCGAGTCTTATAGCAAAAGGTCTGAATACTTATGTAAATAAGATATTTATGTGTTGTTGTATTTTTATACATTTGTAAACATTTTTTTTTTTTTTTTACTGTTTTCGCTTTGTCATTATGGGCTATTGTGTGTAGATTGATGAGGGAATGTTTTTATTTAATACATTTCAGAATAGGCTGTAATGTCACAAAATGTGGAAGAAGTCAAGGGGTCTGAAAACTTTCCAAATGCACTGTATCATGTATGTATGTATGTATGTATGTATGTATGTATGTATGTATGTATGTATGTATGTATGTATGTATGTATGTATTCACAATTTCACAGGATTATTCCAACTTCATAGTGTGGAAATAAATATATATATATACTGTGAAATTGTGAAAATGATGATCATGTATTTTTAGTGTAAGGGTTGTTTGAAAATACCACCTGAAATGTCAGCATGTTTTGCATTGGAGCGGTTTCAGACCGCCTAGCTACATCAATTTTAGATATTGAGATAGAAACGGTTGCATTGGACCTTGAAGAATACTTGGTCATAAAAGGCTGACTTCCACTGAACATTGGAATTATCATAGGGTGAGGTTGCTAAGAAAATGAATGTGCAAACCCAATGTGTTAACATTTCCAATGAGAAATGTCAAAACTTCTAAAAGCTGTTGCATGGTGCAGCCGAATAGTCCTTCAGACTATCCGTGGTGTTCATTTTATGACTACCTATATCCACCACAATTATTCTCAATTGACAGTTGTGTCAGTTAATGGTTTTCCATTCCATTTGACACGTGTGTCTCCAGATCGTTTTCTAGAGATTGCCAAGAGGATGCTGCACAGCTGTAGAGCATCTGGAGGGGAAAATAATTCTAACACGCCGTTTGCTTTCCCCGCGGGAGTTTTCTCCGGGGTGTCGAACTTATTGAAGGGATCCTCCATATGGTGGGGTATCGTGCTCTTCAGAAGGCACCTCACATTCTGTGATATTTCTAACTCGTCTGAATAGCAGAGTGTCAGTTGCTCATGCACTTCCATAGTGGCTCAAAGTGTAGATATCAGTCGTGAGATATATTCGATCAATTGTAACATTGTTTTCCCCACAAAAGCATACGTGAAGCAACGTAACTTCGTTTGTTCGCTTCCTGACAAAAACATCTCTCGTTGCTCTGCAGTCCGTATAATGTCCGTGTGGACTACGGGTGCGGACACAGACCTGCACACACGCGCTGCACCTTTATGCATAAAACAATCAATGCGTGCCTCGGTATTCCTGGTGTTGCACTTCTCAGGATACACATTCACCACATAATGAGATCTCGACGTTTCTCTGCAAGTATTTGCCTATATTTTGCAATTGTGTCATTATAGTAAAAATCGTTAGGCTACACAAACTCATAGGCTACAACACTTAAGGTTGTCTAAATAATTAATTTCTGTTAATTTTATACAACCACATATAGAGCTTGAGCGTACGGAAATGTGAATAATTTGAATACCTTTGTCTATCTTCTGCTTTATATTTGAATTTCAAAGTTGACCCATTTTACAGCTACTTACCCCTTTACCGGGTCTGCTCTGGCAGAATCTTCTCGGTGTGAACTGACCCATATCCAATGCACAAACGTAAGAATCAAGAAAAATGTCGTTCCTGTTTGTAATATTGTGTAGATTACTTGAAGAATGTCCTCGACCTTACTTCCAAAGAGTTCCATTCGTCGTTTGAAATATCCCAAAGAAATCCATGCGTTTGAGTAGGCTGTCTCGATCCCAAAGCCGCTGGAGCACTGTCCAGTGGAAAGTGCTTCTGAAAGTCTTGACTCGCCTAACTTTCGTTGCCTGCTGCTGATTACAGATACGTCGAATTGACCGGTGACGTAAAGTAGCCTTTATACTACAGTCACTTAATGTGTTTAAACAACATATATTGACATTTCCTGATAATGAAAATGACTGAAAAGCAAACCTCGCATGCCCGCGAAATGGAGACAGCAATGTCCAATCGATGGAGTGCACTCAGCGCCCACTGAATTCATTTGATCATAATGCAACGCAGCAAAATGCACATTTCATTTTGGTAAAGGGATTGGTATCAATGCCTCTGCTGAGAACCGGATAGAAAGCGCAAATATTTCACAATTACCAGAAGGCAGTTACACCACATGCCAAGAAAGAGTGCGCCATGCACTTATTAAATCGTGCTGGTATTCTTTTTGATTTAGACTATGTCGATTCGACCACCTGCTACATTAAGCTTCATTTCATTTCAGACTTGAAGTCCACTGAGTTTACTTGTTTTGGAGTTATACCCTAATCCTGTAAACATTGAATATGTATAAGGATATGTTATGATTAGTATGCTCAAAAGTGTGTAGCAGACATAGCGCATCTCCACGCTCACGAAGATTTACAATAAACAGGTGAGGCACAATTGGTTAGCCTGCCTCAATAAAGATGTTAGATTATCATTTTTGAAAACCGAAATAGTTAATTAGACCTAATCGTTATGTTTTTGACATGCAAATACTATGTACATCCAGTAGTCGATGCTGTCGAGATTTGACAGGGCAACCAAATATTAAACTGTATCTATCTAACAACAACGCTTTTGGATCGTTTTTCTAGGGAACAAAAGGCGGTATTTCTATGTTTTCAAATGTGACGCAGCTCAGCTGACTCAAACAGGCGAGCTTTCTCTAACAGACGCTGCATTGCCAATGCGATGCTTTGTGTATTGTGTGCTGTATTTTCTGGGTGGCAAAAAGTTATGGTTCATGATGCATTAGTTTCCTTTAGGACAAAGCGTTTTTAGTTTGTCCAAAATTAACTGCACAGGTGTCACGCCCTGACCTTAGAGATCCTTTTTATGTCTCTATTTTGGTTTGGTCAGGGCATGAGTTTGTGTTCTATGTTTTCTATTTCTGTGTGTTTGGTGGGTGTGGTTCTCAATCAGAGGCAGCTGTCTATCATTGTCTCTGATTGAGAACCATACTGAGGTATGGACATTCTGGACGGAAAAGGGATCCTACACATGGGAGGAAATCCTGGCGGGAAGGGATCGCCTCCCATGGGAACAGGTTGAGGCAGGCAGGAGAGCTGAGGCAGCAGGAGAAAGGAAACAGTGATATGAGGGAACACGGCTGGCAAGGAAGCCCAAGAGGCAGCCCCAAAAATGTTTTGGGGGGGCACACGGGGAGTGTGGTGGAGTCAGGTTGGAGACCGGGGCGAGCATGTGACCCGTGCTATGGGGTGATGTGCATTGTGTCTCAGCCGAGCATTCACAGGCCGGCGTGCTCGGTGCCAGCGTCCCGCATTTGCCAGGTAGAAGCTGGCATCCAGCCAGAAGGGGTGGTGCCAGCCCTGCTCTCCAGACCTCCAGTGCGTCTCCTTGGGCCAGGATATCCTGCGCCGGCTCTAAGCATGGTTTCCCCAGTTCGCCAGGAGAACCCAGTGCGGCCTGTTCCAGCTAGAGTGGGCATTCAGCCTGGAAGAGTGGTGCTAAGGTTACGCACCAGATCTCCAGTGCTCCCTCACAGCCTGGTCTATCCTGTGCCTCCTCCACGGACCAGGCTTCCAGTGTGTCTTCCCAGCCTGGTGAGTCCTGTGCCTGCGTCCTGTCCGGCGCTGCCAGAGTAGCCCTCCTGTCCGGCGCTGCCAGAGTCGCCTTCCTGTCCGGTGCTGCCAGAGTCGCCTTCCTGTCCGGTGCTGCCAGAGTCGCCCTCCTGTCCTGCGCTGCCAGGGTCGCCCTCCTGTCTGGCGCTGCCAGGGTCGCCCTCCTGTCCGGCGCTGCCAGAGTCGCCCTCCTGTTCGGCGCTGCCAGAATCGCCCTCCTGTTCGGCGCTGCCAGGGTCGCCCTCCTGTCCGGCGCTGCCAGAGTCGCCCTCCTGTTCGGCGCTGCTAGAATCGCCCTCCTGTCCGGCGCTGCCAGAGTCGCCTTCCTGTTCGCCGCTGCCAGAGTCGCTCTCCTGTCCGGGGTCGGCGGCGAGGGTCCCCGCTCCAGAGGCGCCACCTAAGTGGGCCAAGCCTAAGGTGGAGCGGGATCCACGTCCCGCACCAGAGCCGCCACTGCGGATAGATGCCCACCCAGACCCTCCCCTGTAGGTTTAGGTTTTGAGGCCGCAGTCCGCACCGTTGTGGGGGTACTGTCACGCCCTGACCTTAAATCCTTTTTATGTCTCTATTTTGGTTTCGTCAGGGTGGGAGTTGGGGTGGGCATTCTATGTTTTGTGTTCTATGTTTTCTATTTGAACTGAACACTGACATAACAAAAAATAACAAAGAGAACGAACGGAACCGAAACAGTTCTGGCAACGCCGGGTGTGGTTCTCAATCAGAGGCAGCTGTCTATCATTGTCTCTGATTGAGAACCATACTGAGGTAGCCTTTTCCCACCTGTGTTTTGTGGGTAGTTGTTTTCTCTTTTTGTGTCTGCACCAGACAGAATTGTGTCTTTTCCATTCGTTATTTCAGTGTTCAGTTCAAATAGAAGTATGAACACGTACCACGCTGCACCTTGGTCCTCTCCTTCCAACAGCTGTTACAACAGGTAGGAGAGAGTGGGGTAAATTGAGCCAAAGCGGTAAGCTACAGAAATTTGTAGGCGGCTCAACTTACCCCATATGGACAAGCAATGTTTTCAAATTAATTCAGTTTATTTCCAGGGATACACAACATCCTGAAATATATGTAGATATCTTTGTTGAAATATATGTAGATACCATATTTCCCTTGATGGAGTGATGCTGAATGTGAACAAAATGGCTCAATTTAACAGTTAAATCAAAATAAATAAATAACCCATTGGCCCCTACAGTACATATTATTTCCCTGTACTACTTAATTTTATCTGATTGTTTTTGGAGTTGTTTGGTGTGCTCACCTCAGGGGCAGGTTGATGTTTATTGTCATGATAGGCACCGGTGTGGCGCAGCGGTCTAAGGCACTGCATCTCAGTGCTAGAGGCATTATGATCCAGGGCTGTATCACAACCGGCTGTGATCGGGAGTCCCATAGGGCAGCGCACAATTGGCCCAGCATCGTCCAGGTCCGGGGAGGGTTTGCCAGGGATAGGCCTTCATTATAAAATAAGAATTTGTTCTTAACTGACTTTCCTAGTTAAATAAAAATGAATGTTGCCCTGGAGGCAGAACTTGAGTGATTTCCGTTAGATGGGCCAGTGTTATATTGTAAAAATTAATGAAAACTAAAATGTGCTTTTTGGTCTTAATTTATGGTTCGGGTTAAGCATTAGGTTTAGCAGTATGGTTAAGGTTAGCGTTAAGGTTAGGTTTAATATCAGATTTTATGACTGTGGCTGTGCTACCTAGTGACCACTCTGCAGAGCTGCCTCCAGGACAAGATTCATGACAATAAATGCCAACCTGCAACTCAGGGCTTGTATGAAGGCCCTGACTAGAAGGCATTACCCTGCCTCCCTCGCACTTGCTTGGTTTTATAATCCACCACAGAGCTGGCAGAAGGGCAGTGCACACCTGCCAAGAATGACTTCTCTCCTCCAGGGACCATAAAGACTCTTTACAATGAAAAGTAATGTGTTATATTACTTTGCATTATTTTCATTAACTAAATCTCTAAATCTCACTATTTGTTTGACTGTTGGAGGGAGCAAGGCACATCTGATAGCTTAATTGCAGTGCCACATTTTTAAACTCTTTGTCACACTTTTACACAAGTATCCCGTGACAGGAATGTTCAATTTCGCTATTCCTGAGGTCCCTGCAGACTCTTAGTTCAAATGAGGAGATACCCTCAAGATACCTGGAGCAAGCAGTTTCTCAAATTGAGCCTGCCTGTGAGCACAGCTGCTGTGTGATGTTCCCTCGATGCCCTCTGGTCAGGGAGCTACATTATGCTCCTGTTTCAGGGGGCAGGCAGACTTTGCAGGTCACACCTGTGGAGTGCTGAGCAGATTCCACCTCAACCATCCAACCTCCATCTGAACCGTGAAAGAGTAGGCAGGACGATGCTCTATATCAGGAAGCATCTTTCTGGGCTTAAAAAAAGCATCTGAGCCAATCAATGTTGCTGCATAACTCTGTTGGAGCAAATTCAACCCTAACTAAGCATGCAGTGCACCTCAGCCAGTGACGGGCAACTCCGGTCCCAGGGGGCCTGAGTACCTGCTGGTTTTCTCTTTCACAAACTAAGCAGGCCCTTGTGTACTACATCAGAATGGTGTGCTCTCGAAGGGGACCAGAGTACAAACCACACAGCTCACATTATCTTTAGAAACGTTCTGTGTTTCCCAGCATTTTACTAATCACCACACATACACTGTCCCTATCTCATCCCCTGAAACAAATTCTCGGTTTATGTCTAATGTCCTTGGATGAGAGGGAGTAAGATTGTTTTGAGAGTGCATTTAAAACTACAAATCTCACCCGTTACTGTTTTGCTTAAAGTCAACGCTTTAAGTGAAAGAGCTTAAGGTAGTTAAAGGTTGCTGGGGGAGCTGGAGCCTTCTTACTCTTGTTTAGTGTGTCTGCTTTGAGGAGATCATGTTGAGACAGAGCTTCAGAGCGGTCCTCCCGGTTCCTCTGTGGTGTGCCGACTCGGGAGATTACACGTTTCAATTAGCCGAGGGGCTGAGGAAATTTAAGCCATGCTAATTCCAGTCCCCAGTGAGAAATCCCAGTGAAAAGGCAAACCACTGAGGCATAATCGCCTGCCCCAGACAGCTCTCATTTCATGGATATATTATAGAATTAATTCAAACCTGTCACTACCAATGTTGGGATTAGTTACTTGGGAAAGTAATATATTTTACATTTAACAAAAGTTACTTTACAGTATTTCTTTGTGTGAAAAGTAACGCGTTATATTACTTTGCATTACTTTCATGAACGAAATCTCTAAATCAAACCATTTGGTTGACTGTTGGAGGGAGCAAGGTGAGCCAGACGCACTCTACCATAGATAGACTACTTACAAACACAGGTTTGATCATTCGTTACTCCTTTCATCTGTGGACCTGCTTTTCTGTGATAGCGCAGCAGTTATAGACTATCATATGGGGAAACCTGTACAGATTTCCTATCTTCTCATTCAAAACCTTTCTCTAGAATCGCCAGTTCTAGATATAGACTACACGGACCCATAGAGATGTATAGAGGGCACACTTAGCACTAGATGGGAAAGCCCTCTATGGGTTTTACTATCACAGAAGCGTTCAATGGAAAAGATCAGAGTTTCACTCTCTAAACATCGAGATCGGATCATGACATACGCGCCCAGTAGAGATATGATTCTGAAAGTATCGCATGAGTTGTTTGACAAAGTAAATGTAATAATATTACCCAATTAGAAATAGTAATTGATTACTTTACTCGTTACTCATAAAAGTAATGATTACGTAACACGTTACTTTTGTCACACATTGGTCACTACTTAGTACAGAACTGAACTTTGTTCAGAGCAGTTCAGTATGTTTAATGACAATGTGAATGGCTGAAACCTTGTGGTTTCTCCTTGTGGTGTGACTATAACGCAACTGATTTTAGCAGCTTGCTTTTCACACACTCACACTCTTTCTCATGTACACACACTGCCTTCAGGATGTTGAACCCAATCAGAAAAATTACACCATGCAGCGCATTGGACAGAATATACGAGGTCAGGAAACGTGGCTTAAAATGTAGAATTCTTATGGAGGCTGTGCTGGCACGAAAAGTTCAGTTCTCCTATTATTTACAGATTTTTCTTGTATTAATCACTTGGAGGAGTAACTTTGGAGGCTGTATGAACTGAGGAGACAGAATCTCCCTGTCAAGGTTTTGGAGGTGCGGTGATTTCCTTCAACACTTCAATGCTACACACCAGTTAGTTATCTTCGGACTGAAGAGATGTCTAGCTGCTGTTTGTACCTCCGAACCTGGCAATGTCCCGCGTCGGCCCAGCATCATTTCATACAGTTGTTGCAGTTGGAACAGTTTTTGTTTTTTATATCAGCATTGTTGTAAGGAGTGATATGCCCTCAATCACCATTCTGATAGTACCTAGTAGTACAGTATACCACATTGAGAAATAGCACTAAACAAGATGAAAGATTATTCAGCCCTTATTGTTACATGATTTCCACATCAATCAACACTGCATGTCACACATCCTGTGGTTCTCATGGACTGGAATGTCCTTTCCCCTTGACATTACTGAGGTAACAGCAGCCTCTGCTGGTCTCTTTCTTCTCAGTAGAAAAAAGTGTAAGAGGAAATGTGTTATTTACCTGTCCTCCCTGATCTGAAAGTAGAATGCTGCTCAGAGGGTATTGTTCCATGTGAATAAAGTAGCTTTTCCATGTCTATCATTAGGGACAGGCTATAGAAAGTGCATGCAGAAAATGACTGTATTGTGGTCCACAGCAGGTAACGATTTGAGGCAATTACTCTATGACTTTAAAGTATCTTCATTTAGCAAAGGACACTGACACAGAGAGAGGGCTTTGTACATCAAAGCACGGCAAATTACAGTCTAGTCAATTGGTCGCCTTAATTAACATGCAAAGCCAAACACAGTGCATATAAAAGCCTGAAGTGTTACAGCAGTCTTTCATTTGTTTCCTTATTAAATAGGGAGAGAGAAGCACATTTTATTAGGTAGAGTTACCAACGGCTTCGGAATGTCTGATTAAACCAGTGTTCTGCCCAATAGCCACAGGGTTAGGTTAGGTACACCATGATTCTGTGTGGAGGGATAACCAAATCATCTCATGTTAAATTGACTCATTTTACACCCTGCGTATTTTGTTCATCTTGACCTTTTTAGTTAAGATATAGTCGCTAGTTTAATATTTTCTATACAGAATGTGTCACGGCACTCCAATGACTGCAATACTAAGAGCTGTATTCAGTCTGTAAAGCTGACAGGCTACAGATAGTGTGATAGAGATGTTTAGGTACTTGCCGACTGAGCCGACATATGCACCGTGAACGTTGCCTTTAAATTTCAATCATGTTGTAAAGCTGAACTTCCCGGAATATTATTGCCTGGCTACCCAAACTCCTTGCTCCGGCCAAATGCTACTCCACTCCCACGTTAGTTTCTTCTCCACAATGAGTCTGGATCCGACTACGTCCCAGACGATTTCTAGAATGGGAATCCATTCTAGACCATCTGATTGGTTCCAGAAACCGATGGGTTGGGCCAGAGCCAGAACACACGTGGGTATAGCAGCATTTTGAAAATGTGTCATTGGCTTTGATACTCTGATTGGTTAGAGATTATCCAATCGCTGATGACTTTGTTTTCTACAACACCCCTCATTTTAACGTGACCACAAACAACTTCAATGATGGCAGTCTCAGATTGAAGCATGTAGCGAACAATTGAGCAGCAGAAGAATTCAGTTTAAATCGTCAGTCAAGATTGAATAGAGCCCTAAATCGATTTTCATGGCATAGGTAATGTCTGAGTTGAGCACCCTCTGCTGGAGGGAATCAGACCTACAGTGGTGTCCATGATGAGTGGCTCTCCAGAGGCACCTAACGAATGAGAGCGTTGCCTTAGCAACAGCAGACAGGTTAGAGCAGTGGCTATTCAGTTTCATATTATCCACAAAGATCTGCTTAATCATTTAACACCAACACACAAAACCATTGGTGGCCATCACAGAAAAATGCTATATTTATTTCAAATATTGCTGTGCTGTCGAGTTCAATGATGGTACAGTCTTCTATTGTTGTGTAAATCAGCTGACCCATATCGTTCCCTGTGTACAATGGTTTTGATATACATATCTTGATGATGTATATGTAACACTCACGGTTTATTTATTTACTTGGTTTGTTGCATATGTCAAAAAAAATAGATGATCGAGACATTATGAAGTCATAAATCTATGCATGAAAGATATTTTTAAATATGAAACAAAGCATTCAGCCTATAAAGTCTAGATGCTCAAATGCCTCTGAAAAGAATACATAACCAACCATGTCCTTGGACACTGGTCTGTGTAGGGAAGGGTTCATTCACAATGCATTTTATTGTGAATGTTTGATTGCATTTTCTCTACTGCTTTTCAGAGGAGCTTTTACAGGCCTATTTATTAATTGCTGTTAGATATTTACCTCTGAGCCTGGCTACACGCAAGACCTGCCATGGACCCCGTTGTCAGTTTATGCATAACCGAAGTGACTGTAATGCACCCAACCCCGATCCTCCATCAATAACGCAAAGGTCCAGTTGTTTATGCTTCAACAAACAGTAAAAAATTACATAGTATTACCTGGCAAGTGACAACATAACCAACCGAATAGTGAACTGAGGTCCTCTGCACAGCTCAAGACCACATTAGCCCACTGAGCTACCATTCGTATTCAAGCCTCAGGCAAAGTTACTCTGTGTGAGTTGGGAGAACATCCTCCTCTGCTATACTTCAATGCTTTCTTAATATTTTTTATGAATCAGTTTGGATAAGAGTGCCTGTGCCCTGTGTAAATGCCTATCCACAAGATAACAGTACAGTACATTGCACTACATATAAGCTACACTACATAACATTACCCTACACTACTCTACACTACAGTAGATAACATTACCCTACACTACACTAGCACCTGCGATAAAAGCCTCTGAACCCCCTGCCTTCCCTTGGCTGAACCATCTGTCTCCCCCTACTGGTGCCAATAACACATGCAGTTTTACACATAACACACATGAGTCTTGGCCCAAGGTGTTGTCATCATAGACAATAATTATATAATGCTGTCTGTTTACTATATAATCTGTGCGCCTGTTTTGATCAATTATTTTATTAAATTAGGTGCATAATAAAAAATAAAAAACAGCAATGTTTTAATAAAATGTAATTGCCAATCCAGAAAATGTGTTGTGAAAAAAATATATATATATTATCACAGTACAACCGTCTTTCCTAATACATTTGGTCCATTCAGAACAGAGTTGTTTTTGTTTTCCACCTTGAACAGAAAGCTACTGTTACTGCAGAGCAAAAACAAAGAGGGTAACCCAAAAAAGAGGTAACACTAGTCTGGTGTCTGTTCTTTGATGACTGTACCTTATCCTGGTTCCTCTTAAGATAGACACAGCCTGTATTGTTGAGGTCTGCTTGTGAAAAAAATGCATGGTGTAGATAAAAACAATATACTGTTCACAGCTGGTTCAAATCAAATCAAAGTATTGGTCACATACAAGTGTTTAGCAGATGTTATTGCGGGTGTAGCGAAATGCTTGTGCTTCTAGCTCCGACAGTGCAGTAATATCTAACACATAATATCCAACAGTTTGACCACACAGACTGGAAATACACGTACATCTAAGGAATGGATTAAGACTATATATATACACATATGTCAGAGCAGCATTGGACTAAGATACAGTGGCATAGTATAGAATACACTAAATACATGTGAGATGGGTGCTGCAATACTTACACACACAATGAAAGCAAATAAGATACCGTAGAATAGTATAAAGTACAGTTTATACATATGAGATGAGTAATGCAAGATACGCAGACTTTATTGAAGTGGCTAGTATTTCATTTCCTTAAAGTGGCCAGTGATTCCGAATCTATGACTGTAGGTAGCAGCCTCTGATGTGCTGGAGATTGCTGTTTAGGAGTCAGTGGTGTAGCATAAAATACAATATACACATGAAATGGGTGATGCAATATGTAAACACAATTTAAAAGTGATTAAGATACTGTAGAATTGTTTGGAGTGCAGTTTATAAATATGAGATGAGTAATGCTAGATACGGTAACATTGTTAAAGTGATCCATTTCTAAAAGTGGCCAGTGATTCCTAATCTATGTCTATAGGCAGCAGCCTCTGATGTGCTAGTGATGGCTGTTTAGCAGTCTCTCGGCCCTGATGCACCTGTACTGACATCGCCTTCTGATAGCAGGGGGAATAGGCAGTGGCTCGGGTGGTTGTTGTCCTTGGTGATCTTTTTGGCCTTCCTATGGCATCGGGTGCTGTAGGTGTCCAGGAGAGGACGGGAAGTTTTCCCCCGGTAATCCGTTGGGCAGACCGCACCACCCCCTGGAGAGCTTTGTGGTTGTGAGCAGTGCAGTTGCCGTACCAGGCGGTGATACAGCCTGACGTGAAGCTCCCAATTGTGCATCTGAAAAAGTTTGTGAGGGTTTTAGGTGTTAAGCCAAATTTCTTTAGCCTCCTGAGGTTGAAGAGGCTCTGTTGCGCCTTCTTCAACTCACTGTCTGTGTGGGTGGACCATTTCAGTTTATCAGTGATGTGTAAGCCGAGGAAGATTTCCACCTTCTCCACTGTGGTCCCATCGATATGGATAAGGGGGTGCTCCCTCTGCTGTTTACTGAAGTCCATGATCATCTCCTTCATTTGTTGATGTTGAGTGAGAGGTTATTTTCCTAGCACCACACTCACCTTCTCCCTGTAGGCTGTCTCATCGTTGTTGGTAATCAAGCCTACCACTGTGGTGTCGTCTGCAAACTTGATGATTTAGTTGGAGGCGTGCTTGGCCACGCAGTCATGGGTGAACAGGGAGTACAGGAGGGGGCTGAGCACTCACCCTTGTGGGGCCCCAGTGTTGAGGATCATCGAAGAGGAGGTGTTGTTTCCTACCTTCACCACCTGGGGTGACCGGTCAGGAAGTCCAGGACCCAGTTGCTCAGGGCGGGGTTCAGACCCAGGACCTCGAGCTTGATGATGAGCTTGGAGGGTACTATGGTGTTGAATGCTGAGCTATAGTCAATGAACAGCATTCTTACATAGGTTTCCCTCTTGTCCAGATGAGACAGGGCAGTGTGCTGTGTGGTGGTGATTACATCGTCTGTGGATCTGATGGGCCGGTAAGCAAATGGAAGTGAGTCTAGGGTGGCAGGTAAGGTGGAGCTGATATGATCCTTGACTAGTCTCTCAAAGGACTTCATGATGACAGAGGTGAGTGCTACGGGTTGATAGTGATTTAGTTAAATTACCTTTGCTTTCTTAGGTACAGGGACAATGGTGGCCATCTTGATGCATGTGGAGACAACAGACTGGGACAGGGAGAGATTGAATATATCTGTAAACACACCAGCCAGTTGGTCTGCGCATGCTCTGAGGAAGCGGCTAGGGATACCATCTGGCCCGTTAGCCTGACGAGGGTTAACACACTAAAATGTCTACTTACGTTGGCAATGGAGAAGGAGAACCCACAGTCCTTGATAACAAGCCGTATCGGTGGCACTGCATTATCCTCAAAGCAAGCGAAGAAGGTGTTCAGCCTGTCTGTAAGCAAGACGTCGGTGTCCACGACGTGGCTGGTTTTATAATCCGTGATTGTCTGTCGACCCTGCCACATGTCTGAGCCGTTGAACTGGGACTCAACGTTGTTCCTATACCCACGTTTAGCCAGCTTGAACATTGAATTGTTCTAATCTACAATGGAAAATTAGGCTAATCTGCAATGGAAAATTAGGCTTTCATAATTTCTTGAATTTTATTTTAGTGTGCTATTTGGTGAATTTGCTCCCCTTGCAAAACGTTTCTTAATCTCCTGTTCTGAGCCTCTCCGCATTCAAGGAACAGAAAATACATCAGGTGTGTGTTTGAACGGTTTGATATTTCACTGTGTCTCTCAGAAAGCAAGACAATGCTAAACATTTAAATCCCTTTTTATTACATCGAGTTGATACATTTTATTGTGTTCTTGGTCACATACTGCTCTGGCTGTCAATAAAATGACTGAAATGGATAATGAAAATGCAAATGATACAAATAACTTAAAGCATTTCTCTGAGAAAAAAAATACTTATTAGGGTAATCAATGTATTATTCCAAATGAAATCAAATCAAATGTTATTTGTCACATGCGCCGAATACAACAGGTGTAGACGTTACAGTGAAATGCTTACTTACAAGCCCTTAACCAACAATGCTTGAAGAAGTTTTATAGAAAACAAATAAAAAGAAGTGTTAGGTAAAAAATAGATAAGTAAATAAAATAAAAGTAACAAATAATTAAATAGCAGCAGAAAAATAAGGTGAGGCTATATATACAGGGGGTACCGTTACAGAGTCTATGTGCGGGGGCACCGGTTAGTCGAGGTAATTGAGGTAATATGTACATGTAGGTAGAGTTAAAGTGAATATGCATAGATTTTAAACAGAGAGTAGCAGCAGCGTAAAAGAGGGGTCTGGGTAGCCCTTTGATTAGCTGTTCAGGAGTCTTATGGCTTGGGGGTAGAAGCTGTTAAGAAGCCTTTTGGACCTAGACTTGGCGCTCCGGTACAGCTTTCCGTGCGGTAGCAGAGAGAACAATCTATGAGAGAACAATCTATGACTAGGGTGGCTGAAGTCATTGACAATGTTTAGGGCCTTCCTCTGACACCACCTGGTATATAGGTCCTGGATGCCCCAGTGATGTGCTGGGCCGTTCGCATTACCCTCTATAGTGCCTTGCAGTCGGAGGCTGAGCAGTTGCCATACCAGGCAATGACGCAACCAGTCAGGATGCTCTCGGTGGTGCAGCTGTAGAACCTTTTGAGGATCTGAGGACCCATGCCAAATCTTTTCAGTCTCCTGAGGGGGAATAGGCTTTGTTGTGCTATCTTCACAACTGTCTTAGTGTGTTTGGACCATGTTAGTTTGTTGGTGATGTGGACAACAAGGAACTTGAACTCTCAACCTGTTCCACTACAGCCCTGTCGATGAGAATGGGGGCATGCTCAGTCCTCCTTTTCCTGCAGTCCACAATCATCTCCTTTGTCTTGATCATGTTGAAGGGGAGGTTGTTGTCCTGGCACCACATGGCCAGGTCTCTGACCTCCTCCCTGCAGGCTCTCTCATCATTGTCGGTGATCAGGCTGTTGTATCATCGGCAAACTTGATGATGGTGTTGGAGTCATGCCTGGCCATGCAGTCATGAGTGAACAGGGAGTACAGTTGGGGACAGAGCACGCACCCCTGAGGGGCCCCCATGTTAAGTTTCAGTGTGGAGGATGTGTTGTTACCTACCCTTACCACCTGGGGGCGGCTCGTCAGGAAGTCTAGGATCCAGTTGCAGAGGGAGGTGTTTAGTCCCAGGGTCCTTAGCTTAGTGATGAGTTTTGAGGCCACTATGGCTTTGAATGCTGAGCTGTAGTCAATGAATAGCATTCTCACGTAGGTGTTCCTTTTGTCCAGGTGGGAAAGGGCAGTGTTGAGTGCAATAGAGATTGCATCATCTGTGGATCTGTTGGGGCAGTATGCAAATTGAAGTGGGTCTAGGGTTACTGGGATAATGGTGTTGATGTGAGCCATTACCAGCCTTTCAAAGTACTTCATGGCTACAGACATGAGTGCTACAGGTAGTCATTTAGGCAGGTTACCTTAGTGTTCTTGGGCACAGGGACTATGGTGGTCTGCTTGAAACATGTTGTTATTACAGACTCAGTCAAGGACATGTTGAAAATGTCAGTGAAGACACTTGCCAGTTGGTCAGAGCATGCACGGAGCACAAGTCCTGGTAATCCGTCTGGCCCTGCGGTCTTGTGAATGTTGACCTGTTTAAAGGTCTTACTCACATTGGCTACGGAGAGCATGATCACACAGTCGTCCAGAACTGCTGGTGCTCTCATGCATGTTGCAGCGTTAATTTCCTCGAAGCGAGCATAGAAGTAATAGTGCAAAAAAGGTATTAGGTGAACAATAGGTAAGCAAAGAAATAAAAAAACAAACAGTAAAAGACAGTGAAAAACAGTAGCGAGGCTATACACAGTAGCGAGCCTATAAAAGTAGCGAGGCTACATACAGACACTGGTTAGTCAGGCTGATTGAGGGAGTATGTACATGTAGATATGGTTAAAGTGACTCTGCATATATGATGAACAGAGAGTATCAGTAGCGTAAACAGGGGTTGTACGCGTCTCTTTGTGTGAAGTAAGTAAAACGGATTGAATGGTTGCACATTTAACATGCTGGTAGAGATGAAGTAAAACGGATTGAGTTTCACTGCATTAAAGTCCCCGCCCACTAGGAGCTCCACCTCTTAATTAGTGTTTTCCTGTTTGCTTATGGCCATATACTATGCCGTATAGAGCTCATTGAGTGCGGTCTTAGTGCCAGCATCATTCTGCGGTGGTATATAGACAGCTATAAAAAATATATATATATTAAATAGTGTGCTTATCATGAGATACTCTACCTCAGGCGAGCAAAACCTTGAGACTTCCTTAGATTTCGTGAACCAGCTGTTATTTACAAATATACATAGGCCGTCACCCCTTGTCTTAGCAGAGGCCGCTGTTCTATCCTGCTGAAAAAGCTTCAAACCCACCAGCTGTATGTTAATCATGTCGTTGTTCAGCCACGACTCGGTGAAACATAAGATATTACAGTTTTTTATGTCCTGTTGGTATGATATACATGCTCGTAGTTTGTCTATTTTTTTTATAAATCATCAAATCAAATCAAATGTATTTATATAGCCCTTCGTACATCAGCTGATATCTCAAAGTGCTGTACAGAAACCCAGCCTAAAACCCCAAACAGCAAGCAATGCAGGTGTAGAAGCACGGTGGCTAGGAAAAACTCCCTAGAAAGGCCAAAACCTAGGAAGAAACCTAGAGAGGAACCAGGCTATGTGGGGTGGCCAGTCCTCTTCTGGCTGTGCCGGGTGGAGATTATAACAGAACATGGCCAAGATGTTCAAATGTTCATAAATGACCAGCATGGTCGAATAATAATAAGGCAGAACAGTTGAAACTGGAGCAGCAGCACAGTCAGGTGGACTGGGGACAGCAAGGAGACATCATGTCAGGTAGTCCTGGGGCACGGTCCTAGGGCTCAGGTTAGTTGAAACTGGAGCAGCAGCATGGCCAGGTGGACTGGGGACAGCAAGTAGTCATCATGTCAGGTCGTCCTGGGGCATGGTCCTAGGGCTCAGGTCCTCCGAGAGAGAGAAAAAAAGAAGGAGAGAATTAGAGAATGCACACTTAGATTCACACAGGACACAGAATAGGACAGGAGAAGTACTCCAGACATAACAAACTGACCCTAGCCCCCCGACACAAACTACTGCAGCATAAATCTTGGAGCCCGAGACGGGAGCGGTCATGAGACAATGTGGCCCCATCCGAGGACACCCCCGGACAGGGCCAAACAGGAAGGATATAACCCCACCCACTTTGCCAAAGCACAGCCCCCACACCACTAGAGGGATATCTTCAACCACCAACCTACCATCCTGAGACAAGGCTGAGTATAGCCCACAAAGATCTCCGCCACGGCACAACCCAAGGGGGGGGCGCCAACCCAGACAGGATGACCACAACAGTGAATCAACCCACTCAGGTGACGCACCCCCTCCAGGGACGGCATGAGAGAGCCCCAGTAAGCCAGTGACTCAGCCCCTGTGATAGGGTTAGAGAGGCAGAGAATCCCAGTGGAAAGAGGGGAACCGGCCAGGCAGAGACAGCAAGGGCGGTTCTTTGCTCCAGAGCCTTTCCGTTCACCTTCCCACTCCTGGGCCAGACTACACTCAATCATATGACCCACTGAAGAGATGAGTCTTCAGTAAAGACTTAAAGGTTGAGACCGAGTTTGCGTCTCTGACATGGGTAGGCAGACCGTTCCATAAAAATGGAGCTCTATAGGAGAAAGCCCTGCCTCCAGCTGTTTGCTTAGAAATTCTAGGGACAATTAGGAGGCCTGCATCTTGTGACCGTAGCCTACGTGTAGGTATGTACGGCAGGACCAAATCAGAGAGATAGGTAGGAGCAAGCCCATGTAATGCTTTGTAGGTTAGCAGTAAAACCTTGAAATCAGCCGTTGCTTTGACAGGAAGCCAGTGTAGAGAGGCTAGCATTTTCTCTGACACCCAAAAGTACTAATTACATCCCTGACGTGTCCACTACCTCTGATCTGACGGACTCACGAAACACAAATGCTTTGTTTGTAAATTATGTCTGAGTGTTGGAGTACGGCCCTGGCTATTTGTTATAAAAAATGGTTAATGAATTACGTCGTCTGGTTTGCTTAATAATTTGAAGTGATTTATAGTTTTACTTTTAAAGTGATTGCTCAAATATACTTAACTATATTTCTAAACCAAATACTTTTACTCAAGTAGTATTTTACTGGATGATTTTCACTTTTACTTGAGTGATTTTCTATTAAGGTATCTTTACTTTTTCTCAAGTATGACATTTGGGTACTTTTTCCACCACTGGTATAAGGTAATTGAGGTAGCTATGTACATATAGGTAGTGGTAGAGTGACTAAGCAACAGGATAGATCATAGACAGTAGCAGCAGTGTATGTGGTGACTGTGAAAGTGAGTATGCAACTTAGGTTTTAGAAGTGGGGGGGCATAATAATAATAATTATTATTTAAACAATTCTGTCGGATAAACGCTCCAAACAGCCTACCCGACCGCATGGAGGCGTCCGAGCATTCGGGTGGGTTCTGCTCGGACGCACATGCAGGAACGCCCTGAATTGCGGCCCGCAATTGCGTCCTCCGCGAAACCAGCGTCATTTTCGTAAATTCTCTACTTAGTTTCGTTTTTTCGTAATTCGATGCCGTATTCCTCAAAATAAGATACGTAATATCCTAAAACCAATTTCGTTCAAATGTGCCATGTTACGTTGATTACGCAGTTAACTTCATAATGGCGACCGTGCTGGAGAAGCGCCTATGCTTGCGAAAATGAAGCGAATAAGTTATTTATTTTAATAAAACGCCGGGGTTACCCATAGGAGGACGTTGCATCGAAGACAGCGGCTTTCCCAGTGTTTGAATTACAGTTTTGGTCCATTGGTAGCCCGAAATGATGAAGTTAAAGTCAAATCAAACCCGGACATACGATGGGGATGGCTACAAGAAGCGGGCCGCCTGTCTGTGCTTTAGGAGTGAAAGTGAAGAGGAGGTGAGGACGAGGATGCAGGGCTATAGGGTGGGCCGCAGTTCAGGAAAACCAAAATAGCTATAAGCTAGCTAGTGTTTGTCATTTGCTAATTAGGAAGGCAACTTCGCTAACTGTTAGCTACTGGTTTTGTTGTGTTGGTTTGTTTAGTTGAATCCGCGTACAGGTCGACCACCCACGGAAATCTAGCTAGATAACGTTTTGATAGCTCAACATTTGGCTAGCTAACTAACTAGCCAGCTAACTTGGTAGCTGGTAACTACAACGAGTGGGCTATTTTATTATATCTAGCTAGCTAGTTAACTCGTTGCGGCTAACCAAACAGTACAAATATTACTAGCTAGTTGCTTGCCACATTGTTGGTTACCTAGCCAGCTAGGCTAACTTAACTTACGCGTAGCCAATTAACGTTAGCTGCTAGAGTAACATGATAACCAGTGCGCTAGTCAGCACTGTATCTTCTTGATATCTAGCTAACATATTGTTAATGCTAGCTAACGTTAGCTAGTATATTTCTGGTTATAATGATCACATTAAACACAATGACAATCAATGTTTAGTAACATTGTCAATGGCTCAAAACTAATGTCGATTCGTCATTAAAATGAATTTAGCTAGCGCCAACTACTAGTTATTTAGCAACATTTGCTAGATGAATAACTGCCGTTAGCTAAATAGCTAGCTATGGGCCTTCCTTTGCTTGGATGGGACTAGCAACAGGTATCTTGACTGGAACTACCACGACCTAACCGTGCTTGTGATCAAACTAGCTACCTACCCAGTTATTCCTTCAATCTAGCTAACAAATCACTTGAATAAGTCGACTAGTTGTTTTACCTGGAGGTCAGCTAATAACACATTGCATCACTCATATGGCCCATATTATGGGTGCCAACCTGGCTAAAGACAAGTCAGTGTCACCAAACCATCTGTCATCACTGTCTGTGGTAATCAATGATTTATATAGCTCTACACACGCCATTGGTAGTAATGTGTCTTGTTTGTTTATACGAGGGAGCTATGCCTAAATTATGCATGCATAATAACTATATGCATTAGGCCAGGGGTGTCAAGCTCATTCCATGGAGGGCCTAGTGTCTGCAGTTTTTTCCTAATTCAATTAAGACCTAAACAACCAGCTGAGGGGAGTTCCTTACTAATTCGTGCCCTTAATGCATCATCAAGTACAAGGGAGGAGCAAAAACTTGCATACACTTGGCCCTCTGGAATGACTTTTGACACGTGCATGTCAGGTGTAATTTGAATATGACCGACGTTTTCATCAACACATTAACATTAGAGAAGTTGTCTCAACAACACGCTCTACTGTGTTTACATTGAAACCTGAAGCTCTGGATTTGATCGATGGTGCTCAATGCTGTATCCTCTTGCTGCAGGTACTGTTGGTGAGTAGTAGTCGGCATCCAGACAAGTGGATCGTCCCTGGTGGAGGGATGGAGCCAGAAGAGGAGCCCAATGTAGCTGCAGCACGAGAAGTCTGTGAAGAGGTTAGCTTCTTTCCCTCTCATTTCATTGACTGTAATCATTCAAACTGTATTCCCGCCCTGTATCCCCACATTTGAGGGAACCTGTAGGTGTCTTCCATAATTGTTATGGATATTAGAGATGTTGCTCTCTTTGTTTTAGGTGTGGCTTTTGGGGTAGACAAAATCAATGTTTTTTTTTTCCTGCGAACCACACCCCTTGGTTATAAATGGCAACAAGTTGTTGAGATTTGCCAATGTGAGTAGGCTTTTTACCTTGATATAGCTTGTTGAAAGATCGCTCTACGTTTTGAGTTTCAACACATGTTAATCCATGTTGGTTAAAACACATCCACTTTGGGCGGTGCAGTTGGTCTTGATCATACTCTGTTTATGTGTGCTGGGAAAATAAAGGCTACATCCGCAGTAGCTAAGCAGACAGGAATGTTGGTGCCAAAGGGAGTTTGTGTAGTTCATACATGCATAATCACGAAATTCCTAGTTTTGAAAGCACCTGTTTACTGGAAGCTGTTCAGTGCCATTTTCCCCCCCATGGACCTACCCCCTAGCAATTCAAGTTCTTGCCAATAAGCTTCAGCTCCTCGCCATTTGAATGACAGCTAGCAAGATGCTCACACAGCAGAGAGGGAGAGCAATAACATGGTGCACTTATCTGCACATATGTGACGTAGTGTGCAACTTTTGGGGACCACTTTTGGCTCCTAACGCTACTTTCAGAACTACTGGCTAAAATGTATACAAAGGTACCAAAGAATCTCTTTAAAGGGATACTTCTGGATTTTGGCACCGAGGCCCTTAATCTACCTCCCCCAGAGTCAGATGACCTTTTTTTATGTCTGTCCAGTATGAAGGAAGTTAGGAGGTAGTTGTGTGAGCCAATGCTAACTAGTGTTAGCACAATGGCTGGAAGTCTATGGGTATGTGCTAACATTTGCATGTGTTGACATGTAATGCAGAATGTAGCCTATTCTGTATTTCAATGTTGATGCCTAGTCACTGTAATTGAACCATGACGATTTAATATTTACATTTGAGCCCAGGGACTTTTCTTCACCGGGGGGGGAAGAGGGTTTCTCTGTTGCCAAGAAGGGCCTCTCCAACTAAGAATTAGGTTTTTAGAAAATAATCAGCAGATTCATTCTATAGAGAAGGTATCCCATGTCATGAAGTTTTAGTGGTGATATGAAAAAAAATCCATATTGCGATAAAACGTTTTTAGGTAACGATAAATAAGCGACAAATTATGCAAAATCATTTTTGGGGAGGTGCTAGAGCTGGACGATATGGACAAAGTCATATTGCTATAAATGTAACTATTTTGCTCAATAACAATAAATAAAACGTTTGAATTGACATTTACTTTACATTAGCAGCAGGGCTCTAGACAAAAATACCAGTGCCAAGTAAGATTACTGAGATGGAAGCCTATGATTTTAAAAAGTAAGCTATTTCATCTCAAATATACAGGGAATGCATTATTGTTATTTTCATGCGCGACCTGGCAAATTAGTATCCAGAATGATCAAATTTTATTTTTGACTCTTCAAATAATTTTCCGACATATTTGTGCAGGCTAGCTATATTATTCACCACCTGATGAAGTGGGAAAATATGAATTTGTTGTTCTATAGCCATGTAGGTTAATTAATTGGTGTGGTCCTTCTGTAGCTCAGTTGGTAGAGCATGGCGCTTGTAACACCAGGGTAGTGGGTTCGATCCCCGGGAACACCCATACGTAGAATGTATGCACACATGACTGTAAGTCGCTTTGGATAAAAGCGTCTGCTAAATGGCATATATTATTATTATTATATTATTAATTAATCTATCAGTAAATGTAGGTTAATGTGCTGCAAAACCTTTCCAGCGCTAGGCCTAGGCTACTTGATGTCCAACAGCCAGACTGGGACAGGGTGTTTGATTTCACCACCTGATAGTCAGTCTTTAGTGGGTCATTAGATAGAGAGTAAAGAGCAGACAGCGCTGTACTACAATCTAATTTTATTTGTCACATGCACCGAATGCATGCAGTGAAATGCTTACTTACAAGACCTTAACCAACAATGCAGTTCAAGAAATGGAGTTAATAAAATATTTACTCATTAAAGTAAAGTTTTTTTTTTTTTTTTAAGTAAAAAAGTAACATAATAAAAGGCTATATACAGGGGGTACCGGTACCAAGTCAATGTGCGGTGGTACTGGTTAGTAGGAATAAAGTGACTATACATAGATAATAAACAGCGAGTATCAGCAGTGTAAAAACCGGGAGGTGGGGGGGAGGGGGTGCAATGTAAATAGTCCGGGTGGCCATTTGATTAACAGTCTTATGGTTCACAGCAGTCATCCCTCGCAGCATGCTGATATCTTCTCCTACCCTGGCTGCTCGCTGCTCAGTAAGTTAGACATAAGTCTAGCAGCTGAGCTGACATCTCTGGCTTGCCCATTGATTTTTCCATCGGGCACAGTGTTTTGTGTGTGTAGACATCACATCAGTAGTCTCTTAATGTGTTGACTAGGGCTGAGATTTGCCAGGGACCTCAAAATACAGTATCACAATACCTGCAGTGCCTTCAGCAAGTATTCACACACCTTGACTTTTTCCAAATGTTGTTACCCCTGAATGGATTAAATTGCTTACACTTAATACCCTATAATGTCAAAGTGGAATAATGAATTTAAACATTTTTTTTGACTGATTTAATTAAATGAAAAGCTGAAATGTCTTCAAAACCTTTGTTATGGCAAGCCTAAATAAGTTAAGGAATATAAATGTGCTTAATAAATCACATACTTGCCCTCTGTGTGCGATAATAGTGTTTGATGTGTTTTTTTAAACGACTACCTCATCTCTGTACCCAACAAATACAATTATCCGTAAGAACCCTCAGCTAAGCAGTGAATTTTAAACACAGATTCAACCACAAAGACCGGGGAGGTTTTCCAATGCCTCGCTAAGAAAGGCACCTATTGGTAGATGGGTTAAAACAAAAGCAGACATGGAATATCTCTGAGTATGATGAAGTTATTAATTAATTACACTTTGGTTGGTCTATCAATACACCCAGTCACTACAAAGATGCAGCCGTCCTTTCTAATTCAGTTGCCGTAGAGCAGGTATTCCCAAACTGGGGTACGTAAAAAATAAAATATCCTTCCAGACTCACATTAAGCATCTCCAATCCAAAATTAATTATAGAATTGGCTTCCTGTTTCGCAACAAAGCATCCTTCACTCATGCTGCCAAACATACCCTCATAAAACTGACTATCCTACTGATCCTTGACTTCGGCGATGTCATTTACAAAATAGCCTGCATCCAATTTGCTGAGCAGAGTGTTGGAGGCTATCATAGTGCCATCTGTTTTGTCACCAAAGCCCCATATACTACCCACCACTGCGACCTGTATGCTCTCATTGGCTGGCCCTCGTTTCATATTCAAATCAAATTTTATTTGTCACGTACGCTGAATACAACAGTGAAATGCTTACTTTCAGGCTCTAACCAAATCCACTGGCTCCAGGTCATTGATAAGTCTTTGCTAGGTAAAGCCCCGCCTTATCTCAGCTCACTGGTCACCATAGCAGCACCCACCCCACCTGTAGCACGTGCTCCAGCAGGTATATTTTCCTGGTCAACCCCAAAGCCAATTCCTCCTTTGGCCGCCATTCCTTCCAGTTCTCTGCTGCCAATGACTGGAACAAACTGCAAAAATCACTGAAGCTGGAGACTCATATCTCCCTCACTAGCTTTAAGCACCAGCTGTCAGCAGCTCACAGATCACTGCACCTGTGCATAGCCCATCCAACTACCTCATCCCAATACTGTTATTTATTTTGCTCCTTTGCACCCCAGTATCTTCTGCAAATCTTTCACTCCAGTGGTTAATTGCTATATTGGAATTATTTTGCCACTATTGCCTATTTATGGCCTTACCTCCCTTATCCTACCTCATTTGTACACACTGTATATAGTCAATAATACAATAGACTTTTTCTATGTTTATTCCATGTGTAACTCTGTGTTGTTGTGTCGCACTGCTTTGCTTTATCTTGGCCAGGTTGCAGTTGTAAATGAGAACTTGTTCTCAACTAGCCCAACTGAAATAAAAAAATTAAAGTTTTAAAATTCAAACAGTCCGTTTATATTTTCCAACGGAGCTATAGATTTGGGCAAGGTTTTTTTCTCACCTGAGTAGCCTCGTTTCACTTCCCAAAAATACAATGAAACCATCTGGTGTAGAGCGAAAATAACAACACAATGTCAAATACAAGTAGCCTTGTCAAATAATTAACATCCAATCACATTAACCGTTACTCTCTTGCAGGAATTCCACTAACGGTCCTTATGTAGCTGCTGGTCATTCTGTTTGCTCGAAAATTGATAAATGGTTAAAAAATAGCAAGGCCCGCGTCCATAGACACATACCAGCTCTACTGGTAGTACTGCTACTACCAGCAGTACTACACCTGTCGATGACACAAGTTGTTCTGCTTCCACGAGCACATCCAATGCTAGCATCAGTAATTCTCCCTTTGTTGTTAGCCCAGCTAGCATGGACACTGACAGTTGTGAATCTGATGCAGCCGAAGAGCTACTGCCCCCGTACCAGGGAAAGCACCGAACAACAGACAGGGACGTTGGACCATCGAAGAGGCGCAAATATTATGAGAACTACATTGATTTAGGGTTCACTTGTATTGGGAGTAGTGCCTTTCCTCAGCCACAGTGTGTCATATGTGCAAAAGTACTGTCTCACAACTTGATGAAACCTTGACTCTTGCGCAGGCATTTAGAAACAAAATATGTCAATTTGAAAAATAAGCCACAGGGTTTTTTTGAGCGAGTATTAAGACTACTTTAGAGTAGTAAAACATGTATAAAAGCAATAGGTGCCATTAATAAGAATGGGCTAGAAGCGTCTTATATGGTGAGCTACCGAGTAATTCTTCCTGCTGCCACGGATATGGCTGGGGGAAATGGCCAAAAGAACATAGACAATGCCATCATCAAACAGCACTGTTTCACAACGCATCAGTGACATGGCAGGAGATGTTTTGAAACAATTACTGCTTTGCATACAAGCCAGTGAATTCTATGCGTTACAGCTGGATGAGTCAACAGACGTGGCGGGCTTGGCACAGCTCCTGGTATATGTCTTACATTTTGGGGGTGGTTCAATTAAGAAAGACATCCTCTTCTGTAAACCACTGGAAACCAGGACAACAGGAGAGGATATTTATAAAGTACTGGACAGCTTTGTGACATCAAATGGACTTTGGTGGTCAAGATGTGTTGGTATCTGTACTGATTGTGCAAAAGCCATGACAGGGAGACCTAGTGGAGTGGTAACACGCGTAAGCAGTTGCTCCCGACGCCACTTGGGTACACTGCAGCATCCACCGAGAGGCTCTTGCTGCCAAGGGAATGCCTGACAGCTTGAAAGACGTTTTGGACACTACAGTGAAAATGGTTAACTTTGTTAAAGCAAGGCCCCTGAACTCACATGTATTTTCTGCATATTCAATGATATGGGCAGGGACCATGCAACGCTTTTACAACATACAGAAGGGCGCTGGTTATCAAGGGGCAAAGTATTGACACGTTATTTTTTTAAATTGAGAGATGAGCTTGAAGTTTTCTTTACTGCCCATCATTTTCACTTGTCTCGACTGGCCTATCTGGGTGATGTTTTTTCTTGCCTGAATGATCTGAATCTAGGTTTACAGGGACTCTTCGCAACTATATTCAATGTGCGGGACAAAATTAAGGATATGATTTAAGAGTTTGGAGCTCTTCTCTGTCTGCATTAACAAGGACTCAAGCTTATGGACAATGTCAAATGTGATATAGCACTTGAGTGAGTTGGGTGCGCAATTACGCAGGTACTTTCCCGAAACTGATGACACAACTGGATTGGTTATCCCTGTCATGCCCTGCCTCCAGTCCACTTACCTATATCTGAACAAGAGAGCCTCATTGAAATGGCAACACGTGGTTCTGTGAACATTGTATTTAATCAGAAGCCCCTGACATATTTCTGGATTGGGCTGCGCTCAGAGTCTCCTGCCTTAGCAAATCTCGCTGTTAAGACACTGATGCCCTTTGCAACCACGTACTAGGGCTGGGCGATATGTGACGATAGACGTTTTTCTATCGTTTCATATTATGCGCTATTGTTTATTTCATTTTTCAAATCACTCTTTACGGCAATATTTTTTGTCATTTGGACGACACTTTGCCTTCTTCCACAGGTGCCATGTGGAAGGACATTTTCAACACAAACAAACATGGAGGAGAGTGAACGTGGCAGGGAGACACGGAGCTCGTACCTAAAAGGGGCTACTTCGGTCGCATGGATATGGTTAGGGTATGAAAAGTCTGACACGGACCAGAAAACCGTCTTCTGCACAATACGCCACAGGCTGGTCCCGACAACAGGCTCAAACACCACTAACCTCTTTTACCACCTATGCAAGAATCATGCGAAAGAGTACGGAGAGAGTCTACGAATGAGACCCATAAAGTACAGTCGAGTGCTCAAAACAAACCCCCGACTGACGTTGCAAGAGGCGTTTGCCCTCGGGACCCCATATGGCAAAGAATCGCGAAGATGGAAGGAGATAACCGCTGCCGTTACAAATTACATCTGCAAAGAAATGGCCTCCGTTTTACACGGTCGAGAAATGGGGGTTTCGTGAGTTGGTGCTAACACTCAACCCAAGGTACCAAATGCAAATTGATATGTGACACGTATTAATGCCAAAATAACATGCAAAACTGGCAAACCCCCAAAAATATAAATATTTATTTTTAGGCCTATATTTATTTTGTTTGCATCTATAGTTGAAGTGTTTTCTATTTACCCCTTTAGATTTTATACATTAATATTTAATATTTTGTTACATGCTTATTTGAAAATTTGCACAAAGGTTCTAAATTAAAGGGGAAATAATAGTGGTCTAGTGGTCTGTGATGCAGTGCTAGCTGAGATTCTGGGTTCCTGCCCAGGCTCTGTCGCAGCCGGCCGCGACCGGGAGGCCCATGAGGCGGCGCACAATTGGCCCCGGGTCATTCGGTTTAGGGAGGGTTTGGCCGGCAGGGATATCCTTGTCTCAGTGTGCACTAGCGACTCCTGTGGCGGGCCAGGCGCAGTGCATGCTGACCAGGTGTGCGGTGTTTCCTCCGACACATTGGTGCCGCTGGCTTCCAGGTTAGATGTGCATTGTGTCAAGAAGCAGTGCAGCTTGTGTTTCGGAGGACGCATGGCTCTCGACCTTCGCCTCTCCCTGGTCTGTACGGGAGTTGCAGCGATGAGACAAGACTGTAACTACTAGCAATTGGATACCACGAAATTGTGGTATAATTCAAAATGTAATACAAAAAATAGGCCTTTACATGTGGTCATTTTATATAAACTATTTATTCATTGAATTTACAGAATGCGCGATATCGATCTGTATCGTTATTGGGATATGAAATTACCTATATCGGGATATGAGATTGTGGCCATATCGCCCAGCCCTACCACTTACCTATGTGAGAATGGATTCTCGGTCCTCACTAGCATGAAAACTAAATACAGGCACAGACTGTGTGGAAAGGGATTAAAGACTGAGACTCTCTCCAATACAGTTATGTGTATCCTTTCAAGCACAATATTCTCATTAACCTGTGGTGAGTTATTCACAATTTTTGATGAACAAATAAGGTTTTATATGTAAGATGGCTAAGTAAAGAGCAAAATGATTGATCATTTTATTATTTGTGTCCTTTTCCTATAAGAGCTCTGTGTCACTTCCCAAGAGGGGCGGCAGGTTAGCCTAGTGGTTAGAGCGTTGGACTAGTAACCGGAAGTTTGCAAGTTCAAACCCCCGAGCTGACAAGGTACAAATCAGTTCACCCACTGTTCCTAGGCCGTCATCGAAAATAAGAATTTGTTCTTAACTGACTTGCCTAGTTAAATAAAAATTTTAAAAAGCGCCAGGTTGTGACAAGCTCGCACTGATTCTTATGTTTAAATGTATAGTGTGTGTGGCAGGCTTACAATGATTGCAAAAAACAACATTTGAGAGTGCACTTACAATGATTGCAAAAAAACCACATTTGAGAGTGCGCTGACCCTGGTGCTAGAAGGGGTACGCAGCTGGTGTTTGAAGGGGTACGTACAAAAAAGTTTGAACTACTGCTGTAGATCAGTCCATCTCTTATTCTTATCCATATATATTTTCAACTGCATTGTTGGTTTGGGGCTCGTGTAAGTAACCATTTCACTGTTGTATTCGGCGCACGTGACCTAATAAAATTTGATAACACAATAATTACTATGGCTAGGCTAATTATACAATTAAAAACAGATTAAAACGGGCTCAAGTCAAATAGGCTACGCTTTTATAGTTATCATAGCATGTGGGGACCATGCTAGAATCAAATCCACAGCCCTACTGTCGCCAACAGCACCTTGCTCAGTCAATCCCACAGTCATAGCAACCACTGCCCATAAACACTAGTGAATTTAAAAAAATACAGATTTCCATATCAAGATATTGTTTTTGTGCTAATTTGCTGTGCCTGCACCAACTCCAGTAGATGGCATAGCTTGTTCTCGATCTTCTTTTTAAATACGGAGCCAATTTGTTTTCCGAACTTTTATTCCCATGGCTGATCAAAACTCATTTTCTCATGGCTCTCTCTTCTCCCTCTGCAGCAGACATATGGTGAGCAATAGGTTTTGTCATACCTTCATACCGACTTTATGCCATACCGGGATATTCCGTAATACCGACACTGAAGATAAGGGGTGCTGTTTTCAAACCTGATGCTCTGTAATCCGAAGGTTATCAATGCTAACAAGTACATGTAAAATGCGAACAATTATATTATAAATATTTTTTCTAGAGATTCTGACCTAAACAAGTAAGTAAAAAATGCTATTCACAGTTTCCTGCATGTACAAATATAATATTAGCCAGCAAGGCTCTTGATCCAGGATGGGATTCTCTGTTGTTACCAAAAGAATGCTTGATTTTTGAAAGAAGCTTGATAGCGAACTTACGTTAGCTACTAAATTGGCAAACCAAAGGCACAACTGCAGAGCATTTAGACAGTTCATTTAATAGTTATAAGATATCTAGCTGGCAAACATTTAGTTGTGAATTCCATACTATAATTAGATTGCTTGGCGCATGCTGCCCAACAGTGAGTGACTCAAGGCTCCGGTCTCTCGTTGTAGTGTGCCTGTAAACAAACACCATGTGACACGTGACTATTAAAAGCTTCATTATAATGTGACCGCTGAAATGAGGAACGCAATGTTCTTCATCCCCTAACGTATTGAGCTAGTTGACTGTGGGTATTTACTTAAAGTAGCTATGAACATTGAAATGGATTAAACATTTAAAAGAAAGAGTTAACGGTATTGATAAAAACATCCCGTGGCTTTTTTACAAATACCCCCTGTATACGTTATACCTCCCAATCTATAGGCAAGTGCCTTCCAAAAGTACTCAGTTTTGTATGATCAAACTGAGTCAACCCATCGCCAGTGCTGCTGCTGGTTTAAACCTCTTAGTGCACTCTGTTGTAATAGGTCATAACCCTCATTCTAATTCTGATGGCTATTTGACAAACCACCCAGCTTCTTATGCTGGTTGGTGTGGAGTCCGGCCAGGACTGAAAGACATAAGAAGAGTTCAAGGGTTATGGATCGTAGTAGTGATTTGGGGGGGGCGGGTCGATGCAGTTAAATATCGGATATTATTTGATGATAATGTCAAACAAATTGACTCCCTTTTCTTTCTTTAAGACGGAAAAACAATGTAATATATTGGGCTCCCGAGTGGCGCAGCAGTCTAAGGCACAGCATCTCAGTGCTGTATTACAATCGGCCGTGATTGGGCGGTGCACAATTGGCCCAGTGTCGCCCGGGTTTGGCCGGTGTAAATCATTTATAAAAAATGAAAGTCTGTTTTCCCGCACTTATTTCCATGACTGATCAAAACTGTTTTCTCATGGCTCTTTTGTCTCTCTGCAGCAGACATATGGTGAGCAATATGTTTAGAGCGTCGAATCGCAATAACATCACAATATCGAATCATAATACATTTAGAATCGTAATAATATCGTGTCGGGAGGACCCAGCCCTAGATAGTCAAACTACAGTGTCCACATCCACTCATCCTCAACTGACCTGACCCAGCAGAGTCCAAATAGACTGGAATGCAGCTCTAATGCTCATGTTCTTCACTCACGTTCTCATTATGATGTGGAGGGTGGCCATTTTTGATTAGAGGAGGTGGTTGAGAGGAACTGAAGTCTAATCTTAATAATTAGGCCTAGGCTATCCAAACCCTGCCTATTCTCCAGTCAGCCCAGTGGTGTTCTTCCCCATTTTATCTGGTTGAAGGCAAGAAGAGTGTGGGATTAATACTGGGGTATACTGCCTATGGGGTCCAGGTTTTATTAATAGGCTGAAACTGGAACCCGAAGAAGATGCATATTGCTGGCATCCTCTAGTAGTATATAAACCTGGCCCAGTACCCCTCAGTCTCCGGGAGTCGTGTATTAAACGCCTTCAAAACACTGTCATATCTCCCTCACTAACTTTAAGCATCAGCCGTCAGAGCAGCTTGCACCTGTACATAGCCCACCAAACTACCTCATCCCCATATTGTTAATTTATTTTTCTCCTTTACACCCCAGTATCTCTACTTGCGCGTTCATTTTCTGCTCATCTATCACTCCAGTGTTTAATTGCTGAATTGTAATTATTTCGCCACTACCTTCCTAATCTTACTTAATTTGCACACATTGTGTATATATGCTTTTCTATTGTTATTGACTGTACGTTTGTTTATTCCATGTGTTACTCTGTGTTCTTTGTGTTGCACTGCTTTGCTTTATCTTGGCCAGGTCACAGTTGTAAATTAGAATTTGTTCTCAACTGGCCTACCTGGTTAAAAATAAAAATGTAAAGGTGGGAACTTTGGTGCGTTGAGGTGCTGGTGTGTGCCATTTTTGATGTATGTATTAGGATAATTGTGTGTAGCCTGTGCTACAATATGTCCTGAAGATGCCTTTCAAAAATCATCTTTCACACAACTAATTCATCGCTCATTACTGCAGTGACACAGGCCCTTACGATTGAAATAATTATGTATTAGTTCCTTAGATGTGTGTTGATTCGCTTCCTTGTTTGTTTTTTTGTTTTGTTCAACAGGCAGGTGTGAAGGGGACTTTAGGTCGCCTAGTTGGAATTTTTGAGGTGAGTTTTATGACCTTCCTAGGCATGTTTAAGGTGATTTGGGAGTGGAGAGAAATATTGACTTTGTTCTGAATTTTTAAAAGATAGTTAATGTATATCTTACAGAACCGAGAGAGAAAGCACAGAACCTACGTCTACATTCTTATCGTAACGGAGGTCCTGCAAGATTGGGAGGACTCTGTCAACATTGGTGAGTGGCTTTCATTTAAATCTGATTATACTAGATTGTTTGAATTCTGGTTATAGTTGTCTCATGTTTGTCTTAACTTGTGCTTAACTTAAATGGTGTCTGTTCATGTTCCTTTAACAGGGAGAAAAAGGGATTGGTTTAAAATAGACGATGCCATACAAGTGTTGCAGTGTCACAAGCCTGTGCAGGCCACCTACTTCGAGCCTCTCAAAGAAGGTTGCCTGACCAGCAACGGGACGCCCCTGGTGGCCACGATAGGCGGAGAACTCTCGCCCACCTACAACATCAACCAGAGCTCTGTGTCGGGTATCAGATAACTAAAACACAACGCTAACACAATCCCCAGGAGCTCTCGCCACCACTCTTACTTCTATTATTTTTTTATCTCAAATACCAACATGGGTTGCCTTGCCAACTCTTTTGTGCCAGAGTTGTGGCGCAGACTTGACAGGTGTTGGCTGAAGATTCTGAAACACTTTGTAAATGTAATTTTTGACCCTTTTTTGTTGTTATTATTGTATTGAAAAGTGCATGAAGCATCCCTCACTCCCACATTCTACCTTAACGCGCCCTTAGCGTGGTGTTTATTGAATGCAAGAACTACTTTTTACTGTTGTGATGTAAAAGTGTATACTTAGTGCTTAAGCTCAAGGCTTTCAATGGTATTTTATGTCTTTGGGTTATTTTCTGGGAATGAATGTGGCGAAGAGTGTTTTCCCTCTTAAGTATAGGAAATTCGAGCCCGACCGTAGTTTTTTTTTGGGTCTGATTCAGATTTTTTTTTTGGGGGGGGGGGGGTTAAAATGTGCCGATATACAGTTTTACACCACACTGAATTCTCATAAATTACCATCCCAAGAGAGCAGTTGTCCAATAACTATGCTTCAAATGTTTTCATACATTGTGATAATGACCCATCATGAGAATGGCGGCAAGTGTTCAGATCAGCATGAGATTCCCATTTTTCATCTTATTTATTGAATATCGGTAGAACTTCCGATAGTGGTAAAAGGCCGATATCTGCCGACAATATCGGTGAACCGATATATCGGTCGGGCTCAATAGAAAATGTTCTCTGTATCTGAATGGACAGATTATGGGAAGTTACTTGTTTTGCATGAGCACTGGTATGTTTTGTCTTACACATTGGGGTGACCTGACACTGATTGTGCAGCAGGGTAGTCTTCTGTGGTAACTGAGGTCTTTGAATTATCTTCATTTAGCTCGATTGTGGTTATTGGTGTTAATATTTTGCAGGTTTCATCAGAAAGACTAGGCCCTTTTCCACATGGATTTATGACCTGATTGTCAAGTGTACATTTTCCCTTTGTCTGGAAGCTAGCCAGCCATTTCAATATTACATTTTGGGCAAAAAAGATATATTATAGAAAGGTCTACTCAACTAAAGATGTAGAACAAAGTCTCCTATAGAGAATGTATTTCTCCAGTGTCTATATCTATTTTAATGTTCCCCTAGTCTGTTGATAGTGGTTCACTAGACACTGAAACAGTTGGCAGATCCCCTACCGACCGAAATGTATCCCTTTTTATCATTTGGAATTGCATGATGTGAACGACTGCAGTCTTCCTCCATTTATTTTCCAGAGGGTGAAAGGACTACTGACTGCAGTGCCATCCATGGACTGACTTACCTTCACATAACTCTTAATCACATTTTCAGATTCTCCCGACTCACCTCAGTTTATAGCAGATGTTTACATTATTCATAGCATTTATTTATCACACCAGACAGCTAGATGGGTATTTTAGATGACTTTTCCGTAAGGTATTTTTTTAGTATAGAATCTGCATCCCCGAACAAACATGATACCTACCTGCTTGACATTCAAAGTCATGGAATCTAAAATGCTGTCTTGGCAAGATGCAGAACAAACAAGCCTTGTACAGTTGGATACCTTGTTTTTAACATGTAAAAACGCTTTTGGATAGTTTTTTGCTCTCTCTTAAACATCTGGCAAAAGTCTCTCTAGCCAACCTGCGATACTTGCCTTGGATGTGGCATGGAGCAGCTGGCTTAATACTGTGAAACTGGAGGCACTGTAGATAGCATGTAAGCTGTTGTATTGTAAATTGTTTATTTCTGTATAGAACAAAGATGAGTGTACAAATGACAAACAGTTTCTCTGAAGCATTTGTGAGTGCTATATGTTTCTCAAAACATGGCTGTAGAGTTGACTCGATCCCCAAACAGGCGGTGATGTTGGTTTTGGAGGTTTAGTTGACGAGCTGCTTTGATACACAGGGGCTGGGGTTGAAAATAACTCAAATGATATAAGCAGCTGAGATGCCGCCTCAGATGTTCAATGAAGACCATGTGCAACTGAGGCCGAGGTAATAAAGTGAAGTTAATCACAGTTGAACAGTTAACATACAAAGGACTCAATCACATCCGCTTTAGCCAACATCTTCATAGCGGTTCTTTTGGTGGTGTGGAACTGCGTTAGAGCTGTCAAATCCACTGGCAGCTCCTGACATTTTACCTAAAGCGGACACTGCCATTGGCTGCACAGAGTCACATTAAGAGAAACCCCATGTAGCCTTGTTTACAAGTTGGAACACTGGAATGTGAGAGATAATTTACACCTCGATTAGGCTGATAGAAATCCTTATTTTGTTTTCTGATTTTCAATTTGAGCATTATTTCTAAATAGTGTAGGCTCTTGTTCTAAGCTTCTTGTTTGACGGGTGTGGCATTGTCACTGATAAAGAGCAGCTGCACACTGATTTGACGGCTCCAACGCAGTTGCACCTATGCAGGTGTCGGCTATTGCCGGTAACTCTTTATTAATCTAATTGAATTTAGGCCGAAATGTAGATTCTCCGCTGAGCACTGTTCCAAACCACTAGTCTACCATAAATCACTGCGCTGTTACGACATTATCCTAGTCTGACAACCAACGCTTATGCCACTACATCTCCCTCGTCATCTCTTTTGCCCCATTGTTTCAGTAGCTCATCATTCACTCTCCAAACGGAGCGTTATCTATGTTCTCCCCAATCCCAGACTCAATGATGTAGACCTGTTCTCGAATTGGCAATGGATGTGAAATATCTTATGGGTGTAACTAAATTGAGTGGATGACATATCAATAGGAATGCTACAGGAATCCCTCTCACAAAGGCCTGGGACTTTGAACCCAGATGTATTGCTTTTTAAACGAGCTGCATCGAAATGTATATCACCTGTCAAACCCACAGAGCAGAATACATTTAGGCCTGTATTTCAATTCTGAAGTCAGCCTCCCTCAGTCCACCATTTTCTTTCAATGATCTAACAATTAGCTTAGAGCTGGAAAATGTGACTGAAAGCGGTTCTACTAAAAATCGGTACGAGGGCAGGCAAGCGCTGTTAAAAAAAAAAAAGGACATTCGTGTAACAGCAATGAATGACTAATGTTCTTTAACAGTTGTCAATTTTAATGTGTTCCTGACAAGGTGTTGTACATGCATACTAGTTAAAGTAGGACGTCTTATAGCTAGAGGCTCTCCGATACACTTTAGTTAAGTGTGTTTGTCCCTTTCCATATCACAATTAACTTATTTTAATGCAATGGGCAATGAAAGTCAAAGTGGACAGGGATTTATACATGCATTTCTCTTCCTAAGGGATGACTTTACACGGCACTGCTGTCAAAGCCTGGATGGATGAAAGTAGGAAGGATGCATTTCTAAAAGGCTCAAAAGCAACCTCTGCCCCAATAGGTCACGGTCCTTCAACACACGAGATATTGGAAATCACATGACCACCGGGAAACGATTAACACCAGCTAGTGGCCAGGCAGTATTCTGCAACATCCCACCCGAAAATGTTTTGCCTCAAATGTTCAGTTGAATTCTGCAGTGTTCATGACATAGCATTTCATTGGGATAGTGGTTAACAGCTTGATCCTTTTCAATTGGACCGTCCAGCAATGCAGGTGATACTCCCGCTATGTACAAATTGATTAGGCAAAAATTGTAATCCGATGTGATTCAGCGTAAAAAGCTATTTGGACTGCCTAATATGTTTCCATTTCCCTCAACATGACCTCAGCCTTTTAGTTTCCCTGCATTTGTAGTAAAGGTGTACTTCTCTGGAATGTGATTTCTCATCATTTGGGACTGTGGAATAAATCAGCGGACTGAAGATTGTAATAAAAATGTGCCAACAAATAAACACCAGTATTTCAGATCTGGATTCAATTTGCCTTTATGAACCTTCATGTCTAGCTGCTTATTCTGCTTTTAATACTTGTTGATTAACAGCTGACTGAAAGACTGCACTTTGAATAACATTAGCTAGTATAATTACTGTAGTGTGAATTAAGGGTCCTCATTCCACACAAACCGTGTAAATGTATATTGTGGAAAAATAATACATGAATCCAGAATGCCAGTATCTAAAGCACTGACAAAGAAAAAGGACAGAGCTGCGTTTTGTGTGTTTATTGTAAAGAAATTGATAGAAATTTACTCCTGAGGAGGCTGCTGTCCTCTGCCACGTCCAAATCCACCCCTCTGAAAGCAAGAGAGAAGGGTAAGCTTCCACATCACAGGACAACAGTTGGTAAGGAAAACAAATCATACTGTTATGTTTCCAATTAATGTCCCGAATTTGTCTACCCGAATAACTTTACTCAATGTGTTAGACCAGTGCTTCTGGCTACACAAGGTATGCAGTTTTTCAAACCAACTGATCAATTACAATTGCTCATGGTAATGTCATAGTTGAGTCTCAATTTAAATGCCAACAAAACAAGAACATTTCCTATTCTAGTAACAGATGTATAAAACCTTTCAACGGTCGACTATCCAATAAACTTTAAATCGTTTTTTTTATCATTTGATATTTAGACTTGTCAGTGTAACCAGCATACTGAGTGGCTCCATAGGAACAGATGAGAACACCTGGGGTGTAATCATTAGTCCAAACAGTTAAAACAAGAGTTTCTACTAGACAAAATCAGGTAGGCCCTGTTTTGTTTGCTTCCACTTAGGAAACGTTTTGGAACAGAATCAGCGCAATGAATACGCCCTTGCTTCGGACTACAATGCAATACAGTACTTACGAATTGGAACTCTGTAGCTGAACCAGCACCTGCCTCTGCTTTCTTGTCTCCACCAGCTGTAAAGAAAGAAACAGCTTGTAGGCCAAACATTCTTTCTCCAATAATGTTTTAAGTTATGGGTCATTTTCAATAAAACATCACAAGTTCGATTTGGCTGCTGGGGGGCAAGGAGATCTCATATCCACAAACTATTGACAACTACATGCGGTTTAAGGGATTGTTAAATAAATGTTTACTTTTTGATTTGAATATCACCTATTGAAGATAGTCAGGACTAAACAATTCTGATTATTCCATGCAAAACAATTGTGCACATTTAGCTCTATCATCAGAGTTACGCAGCAAGTAAATGCATGCTTTTCATGATCAGTAAATGTGAATGACCATGTCATTTCTGATCGGTTGTAAGCCAAACATTTTCACCCATTCAACATCAACCTTCACACTAGTTACACAAAGGCTGAGACAAGTCATTACTGATCACAAATGTGATCAACTACTGGAAACCAAGGCAGGGTTACCATCAGTGTATTTTAAGCTACAAAGCACACTAGTCAGCAGATGAGATGGCCAGTTGGCTGAAAGCTAACTTTTGGATGAGCAGGATCCTGTAACACTATACATACGTGGTGCAGCAGATCTCCTGTAATTGTCTCGGTCACCCCCATCACGGTTGAAGCGGGCGGGCCTCTCTCCCCGCTCTCCCTCCATACCTGGAAAAGAAACGACAACACTCAGCTGTAGTGGAAGGTTAAAGACGCTCAAAAACACAGGAAGGATCATCACGTCGAGGTCCAATCAGCACCTAGGGCTTTAAAGCACTAAATTCAATAGTCCTCACTGTCTGTCTGGTCCTTGAGGACCAGTGTATGCAGACCTGTTCAAGCCCAGCTCTAACCCACATGATTTAACTAAAATCGGCCCAAATTTAAAAACACCACGATTAGTTGAATCAGTTGTTAGTACTGAGCTGGTACTAAAGCCAGCACACCGCAAACCCCAGGATTGGAACGCCCCAGCCCAGGTTATTGAAGTAGGAGCCTTACTAGGAATAGTAACACCAGATTCACATTACTGTGCTAGCCTGGAAACTTTCTTTTCAGCACAGTTCCAGCAACTACAATGGATGTGTAGTACACAGCTCAGCAGTGTGAAAATGGTAGGCATACAAGTGGACATACCCTTGGGCCTGGGCCTTGCGGTTTCAGGACGCATCTGGCGGCGCAGAGTGGCAGGAACAATCTCAGGTGGAAGGTGCAGGAAGTCTCTCAGGTATTGGATACCTTCATTGGTGAGGTACCAGTAAAAATGGCGCCAGGCAAATTGCTCCTTAACATACCCAAGTGACTTCAAGGACTGAAAGACAAACATGCAAAACATGCATTTTCTAGCCAGAGATACAATAAAGTCACAAAAATCTCAGACAAGGCATGCTAGGAAACGTCTTTATGTAGACCAACTGAGTCTGCAAATAAACATCAGATATGCATCATCTCTTCACTGTCACCCTTGTAGTCCACTCACAAAATTCCCCTTCAGGTCTTCACATCAACAAATCTGACTTCAGATACAATGCAGTCCTTAACTGGTTACCAAACACACTTGGAATGTTGCCCAATAGTGCAACCAGACACACAGTTTATACATGTGGACATCATGCTACTTGACACAAGAACTGCACCCCAGTCTCAAATGATAAAACGATGAGAACTCAAAGTAGAAGCAATAGTTTCTCTCACCAGCATTGCTTTCATCACATGAAGATTGGGCACGTTCTTGTCAGCAAGCTCGGGGTGCTTAGGCAGATGCACATCTTTCTTTGCCACCATGACGCCCTCTTTGAAGAGGAGCTCATAGATCGCAATACGGTTCTTCTTGGGCATCAGCATCTGTTCACACAAACGACAATGAGACGAGCGTTCGCGTGCAAGCAATATAACAGGGATGTCCATCGACCCACAATTACTGGCTGGCTTACATTCGCCTACAAGGTGGTCACGGTTTGACCAAGATTGGGAGCCCTATGTCATCTCCCCCAGTCGGTAGCTAACCAGCATCGCCGGGCAACTATGGTATGGGCTCATTTTCCAGATGCGGTGGGTAACAGAGACCTTTAATTAATTAATATAGATTTTTTTTTAAACAAGGCTTATACAGAGTCTAATGATAACGCCACACTTAAACGTGTATCTGTTGCATCCGGCAAAGTGGTAGCTAGCTTGGGGGCGTCAGAAAAGTTAGCCTAATGGTCGAGCTGTGGGCGAGTAACCGAAAGGTTGGAGGATCGAATCCTCGAGCCGAAAATGTAAACATTTGTTGTCCTGAACGAGGCAGTTAACCCGATAAGCAGTCATTGTAGATAAGGATTTGTTCTTAACTGACTCGCCTAGTTAAAAATATATATTTTAAGAAGCTATCTAACGTCGACCAAAATGCAGTCATGCCTGGGTAGTTCCCTCGACTAGCTTGTGCATATCAGCCTACCTCTCGAGTAATACAATTATTTTTGGGGAAATGTGTGGATGTTTATAACAACGAGATACACATCTATGTAAACTGAGCGTAACAGCTTCCTACAATGTAAGATGTTGGAGATTTATTACGATATTTTTTTCCGGAATTTACTTACCTTACAACTTGCTAGGGGACCGGAGCCGGAAAGAAAGACAGAGCTTGTTCAAGAGCGTTTATGCGCAGGCGTTGTACCAAGCAGCTTTAACGCCATCTACTGAGCTGGCGGGAAAACTGTAGTAAAATAAATTGAATTACCAGTATTGTTAAATTATTATCATTCAAATGTTTTACTATATACTATTATTACCATATGGGTAAAATAGCCATGCGCCTTTGTTAATAACATACGCTAATTAATGAACACATCTCTGCAGCACACTGTCTGAGTTTACACCACTTCAAACTGAACCTGTTCCAATCATCCTTGCAAGTTTTTTTCATTTTTTTTCTTCATTTAATCTTTATTTAACTAGGCAAGTTAAGAACAAATTCTTATTTACAATGACGGCCTACCCAAAGGCAAAGGGCCTCACAAAGACAAAAGACACCACAACACTACATAAAGAAAGACATAAGACAACAACATATCAAGGCAGCAACACATGACAACACAGCATGGTAGCAACACAACATGGCAGCAGTTCAACATGGTAGCAGCACAAAACAGAGTAAAAACATTATTGGGCACAGACAACAGCACAAAGGGCATGAAGGTAGAGACAACAATACATCACGCAAAGCAGACACAACTGTCAGTAAGAGTGTCCATAGTTGAGTCTTTGAATGAAGAGATTGAGATAAAACTGTCCAGTTTGAGTGTTTGTTGTTGCAGCTCGTTCCAGTTGCTAGCTGCAGCGAACTGAAAAGAGGAGAGACCAAGGGATGTGTGTACTTTGGGGACCTTTAGCAGAATGTGACTGGCAGAACGGGTGTTGTAGTGGAGGATGAGGGCTGCAGTAGATATCTCAGATAAGGGGGAGAACATCCAGAGCCGGCTCCAGGCATAAGCAGTCGCTTAGGGCTTATTTATAAAAAAGTTGGGGGTGTCAAGAAGGTATACGTTCGAAACTTCATTGTGTATCAGCTATTTTTCTGTTATGTCAGTCAATGACGGTCACTCAATTAGCCATGTCAGCTAACAATTTTTCAGATTGGTAAATTAGGCTAGCCAGCTTTCTAAACTTGTAGTTAATCGTGTCCGAAAACCAACCCTGGCCCCCATTGATTTTGTTAGTCAATCTCACTCAGATATAATTAACATGGCATAAGTCATGGAAAAATGTGTAGAATTCAGGGGAGGGGGGGCGCAAACCAAATCTTGCTTAGGGCCCCAAAAGGCTAAAGCCGGCCCTGGGACCATCCCCCATCTGTCGCCTCTTTGCCCCCCGCACTTTAAGTGCAACACACAAGGCAAGCCTTTGCTGTCAGTTGACTGAGCAGGGTCTATCGACCATTCTAGCTATTATAACGGAAACATTTGTATATTTAGGCCAACAGGGGAGTCGGACACATCGCATTACGTTCTCTGGTATGTCATGCATTTATATGCGCATTCGCAATTTGTAGTTTGGTTGAGTAGAAACTATAAAGAGCAAGAAGAATAGGCTAAGAACAGTATCGTTTGACTGGTAGGCTACGCAACCCATTTCATACTGCTGCTACCCGCGGCAGCGATACTTTTCCAACCTGCAGTGTTTTGTATTTTTTATTCTTTAGTAACCAAAATTGTACAACATATAGCTGTTATAGCCTTTTGACTGTCAAATAACGCCATTATACCGCACCTATAGCATGCTTCGCATAATAACTATGTATATGATTAATTTGTTTTCATTCATTTTGAATGAGGATAATAGGATGGTTTGGGGTTGAACATCCCCTGCCTGTAATTCTCACAGAAACCACTTTATTTCGTGCAACAACAAAAACAATCGACACTTTCCCTGGCTACCACTTCTCTTGCGCAACTAAAAATGTAAGCAGTCTCATCTCAACTGTTTAAGTCACTCCAACAAAACAATGTTCAGGTACATTGCTTGAATATTTTGTAATTTAGAAAAATATTTAAGCCTATATTTAATCAAATATAGTTAGATCTATAACTTGTTTATATATATACCAGTAAGGGAGCCCAAAGAAAAATAAGCAATTTGGCTAGAGTGATTGCCATCAGTTTTTATAAAATCATAATATTTAAAGTTAGTATGTTTGGGGCCAAATGCCCCCAGGACAATCCAATACAAGTCAATAGTACCCATATTAGCATTTTCAAATCATGTCCAAATCATCTACATCATCTATAACTAACTTCAGTGAACAAATCATCTATAAGTAAACTTCATTGAAATCAATTTTGAGATACTTTAGGATGATTTCGATAGGAAGCGTGAAAATTAATAGGGACCGTACATCATTGGGCTTTGATATTTGATTTATTTAATTGCAGTAAGACACCAAGACTTGAGCTTTTAAGAGTCAATTACAAAAAAAAAGGAAAAAAAGGAAACATATATAGATTTTAACACACTAAACTTCAGGAATAATTTTGTCCCAATGGTGGGGCAAAACACCCCCTTTCTAAATTTTCGATTTTTATTAAATAACAAAAAACCTATTAATTCTGCCCACTTATTTCTCTTCAAAATGTGTTTGCCTAAGGATAGCCAGTATGCAGATATTTAATATTTTTACCAAACTTTTTTGTTCTCAGAAAATAGAAATGTTCCTTAAGCGGGCATTTTCCCCCAACATACCCTAAACAACTTCTCAGATAAATGATCTATACATCTAGTACATTATTCATATCAATGCCATCCACCATCCAGCCTTTTAAACATAATCTATTAGAGGAACATGTCTTTCCTTGAGTAAGCTTGAGAGATATTTGTAAGTCGCTCTGGATAAGAGCGTCTGCTAAATGACTTAAATGTAAATGTAAATATGGGATAATCACCAATCGGAGCAGAATTGGTTGAACCAACTAAGCTAGTGGGCCCTAGCAGTGGTTCAGATAAAGACCTCTCTTCAGGTCCTGACTCCTGATGGTTCTAGACTGTATTTACACAGGCAGCCCAGTTCTGATCTTTTTCCACCAAATGGTCTTTTGACCAATCAGGTCAGCTATTTTCCAATAATTGTGCAAAATATCAGAATTGGGCTGCATGTGTGAACGCAGAATGTCTTAACGTGAGTCAGGTCTGCTCAGGTTCTGTGATGGAGGGTCAGCTGAGAGGATGCTGTAACCAGTACAGTGAGACATGGTATCTGGTTACAAAAGCTAAAGGGTAGCTACTACCGCATAATAACATTAAATATATTGTATATGTTTGATGCAGCCTCTCAGACAGCTGAGTGTTTGTGGTCATGGACACATTTCAATTGTGGGACTTGCCCCAAATAAATAATTCGAGAGAGAGAGAGAGAGAGAGAGAGAGAGAGAGAGAGAGAGAGAGAGAGAGAGAGAGAGAGAGAGAGAGAGAGAGAGAGAGAGAGAGAGCTGTTCAACAGGGCACTGTCCAGGGTCCTGAACTCTCAGCTCACCGCCACTATCACCATGCTGAATGACACTGGCCTGAATGAACCTCAGAGCACGTTGTCTGTCCTGGCGAAGCTCCATTTCAAGCCGAAATCGTTCATTAAAGAAAAGCACTAGGGAGTATAGGCCTAGCAATGTGCAGGTCCATTTTGTTTCAGCCGAACCCACACCTGGAACATTTATTTGGATCTCCACATAGGTTGGCCTTGGCGATACTCCATGCCAACGTTTACCTCCAGATCAAGACATGTGTCTTCAGCACTGAGAGTAGTTGTTTGGCCAGCAGAAAAACTCATTCTAAGTTTTATTTTAATCTTTATTTAACTAGGCAAGTCAGTTAAGAACAAATTCTTATTTTCAATGACGGCCTAGGAACAGTGGGTTACCTGCCTGTTCAGTGGCAGAACGACAGATTTGTACCTTGTCAGCTCTTTCAACCTTCCGGTTACTAGTCCAACGCTCTAACCACTAGGCTACCCTGCCACCCCTCATTCTCTCGCCATGCTCTGTGTTTGCATTCTGAGCATAAATGAGCTGCATGAAAGCCATCTGCTGTTTGAGATGAATAAACCAACACATTTATCTATGTTTTTATCAAAGTCTGTTATGATGCCTGCCGCAATGGGTCCACCTAAGGCTTGTACTCTGAAGATGAAACTAGAAGAGCAGAGGGTCATACAGAGTACTGTGTGTATGTGTGTGTGCATGCGTCTATGTGTTCGCGTCACGCATGTGTCTGTGCGTGTGTGTGTGTGCCCCTGTCTGTGTTAGTGTGTAATTGGATTAATTAATGTGATGAATATGAATGGGGCCCAGGACACACGTCTGATTTATACACCCCAATTCAGCTGACTCCGCTGAAGGAGGAATGACAGATGTGGCACCATTTCTAATGTAATTAATTAGCCCAGATCATAAGTAGTTTTTCTTCTGCAAATGAATGTGAATCTGCCACTGTAGGACTGTAGGCTATTCCCCATGGATACATCCATTCACTGTTTGCCTCAGTCATTTGTACATACAAGCCTCCTTGTGACATCTGCTCTCCACAATCTTAATCCTACACTAAATGACACTGCATTTAATTTAGCCAAATCACTGGTTTTACCCATTCCCAGCTTGTGTAGCCTGAAGATGCATTATTTGGAATAGTAAGGTAGTAGTAGTAGTAGCAGCAGTCTGTCATTTTGTTTTATTATGACGTCCACAATCCTACTCCTGATGTAATAACTGTCTCTTTCTTGTGTGATTTCTTTAGGGGTGGGGATTTTAAGGAACACAATCCAAACCTGCATGGGGATATATGGAAACCTGATTGGCCCAGTTGAGAAGGTAAGGGTTTTCACTGATTTCTGATTAGGCTCACATTTCAACATACAAGCAGAAACTCCCTGTTTTCTACTTGTTGAGTGTGCTCCCTATATATAGATGCAGACTTTGTACCTTTAAAATGTAATTCACTGATCTAACACAATTGGATAGGGGCAAAGGAAGGGGAGGAGCGTATCATATGATTAGTATCTGGTTGAGAGGTGGCGAGAGTGGCAGGGAATGGTCTCTCCACAGGCCCAGACCAGGCAGGCCCAGGCACCCAGCCCAACCACCATGCTGGGCAGTAATTGAGCAGTTTGCCTGGAGAGCCTATGGTGGTGAATTCCTCCAGATGGTGAATTCCTCTACAGCGTATGACTTGGCAGAAATTGATAGTGTACGTGTCCCAACTTCAGCTTTAAATGGCTTGGTTGGTTGGAAACACATTTGGAAATGTTTTGTTCTTAATTTTGCTTGATGGATTAAGGCAATCAATTCTTCCATTATGAGTCTCAGTCATGAGTCATCACCTTTCCAACAGTGAAAGGTGTATGTAACCACTGCTCCCATACAGAATAGCTTGCTAGGAGAAGGACTTGGCTCTGTCTATCCATCCACCTGTACTGTCTGTGACCTAGGCTGTGTCCCAAATGGAACGCTATTCCCTATATAGTGCACTACTTTTGACATGAGCCCTATGGATATAGGGTGCCTTTTGGGATTCAGACAGGAAATGGCTTTATGTTGTCAAAGCGTTGGGTGCAAAACTTGTTTGATTGTTCCAAGGCACCATTTAATCCTCTGACCCCATGTTAGCACGTCTAGCTGGCAGACATACCCTATAGTCCAGGGGTTGGCAACAGGTGGCCCGCGCTCCAAAACCAGCCCACCAGTGATATTTTTTGGCCCCCAAAGTTTTTAGTATAACTTTTTTATTTTTTTTATAAATTAAAAAAAAAAAACACCTGGAAATCAGCTAAAAATGAGTTTAATTTAGGAAATCTGTTCTCAATTATTCCCACAAATACAAACACGGACATGTGTAACCGTCTCAATGTAATCAAGGTATGACACAATGTTTAATGCTTTTGGGCTTATTTGTGGTCAATTTGTAATGTACAAATTATTATTAATATGTTTCGGCCACCGACCATCCGCTCAGACAAAAATCAGCCGTGACTGAATCTAGTTGATGATCCCTGCTCTAGTGTCACTGTGAGGGTTAGACAATTTCACAAGGTCCATTCTCAGTGTTAATGTGCTCTAATCTCTGTCTTAATTATGCTTTGACTCTAGCATCTCAGATATTGTAGATGGTCTTTGCTTACCTGCATCCTTGAATAGTTTTTCCTCTCACTACGAGGACACGAGAGCTCATTCATGAAAACACCATCAGAGAACCTCTCTGTTGTGTAGCTAATCACAGCAGTGAGCAGCTGCAGTGTGTATTTGAGTGTCTCATTTCGCCTACTTGACATTGTAAGTTCAGAAACGATTGGTGCCTCTCTGCAGAGCTCTCTTTAGCGTTCCTGAGTGTTATTGTGGCTCTCCGATGGCTGAGCCCTGGGCTTGAGTGAATGTCCTGCCCCGGTTATAAACTACTGGGCCAGGGAAACATTATTGATCAAAAGCTAACTGGAATGGAGACTTTTAGGAGGACGGGAATCCTCTGTGGTCGCTCTAGGCTATTGATTGGATGTGTAGCCTAACCTTGCAGAGGCTGTATAATTGGTTTCACCAAGGTGTATATAGCTAAACGCTTGGCATTTAGATGTTAGCTATTTTGGAGAACAATGTTATTAGTGCAGTCAAATGTTGTCAGTAGCCTATGCCTCATTTTATATAAATAAATTAAGTGTTCTTGTGGTCAATTAAGACTGTTAGGACTGTTTAGAACAAAAAAATGGCATTATTATATCCACCATGGTGTTATTATATCCACCATGGCGTTATTATATCCACCATGGCGTTATTATATCCACCATGGTGTTATTATATCCACCATGGCGTTATTATATCCACCATGGCGTTATTATATCCACCATGGTGTTATTATATCCACCATGGTGTTATTATATCCACCATGGTGTTATTATATCCACCATGGCGTTATTATATCCACCATGGTGTTATTATATCCACCATGGTGTTATTATATCCACCATGGTGTTATTATATCCACCATGGTGTTATTATATCCACCATGGCGTTATTATATCCACCATGGCGTTATTATATCTACCATGGTGTTATTATATCCACCATGGTGTTATTATATCCACCATGGCGTCATTATATCCACCATGGCGTCATTATATCCACCATGGCGTTATTTTATCCACTATGGCGTTATTATATCCACCATGGAGTATTTATGTCCACCATGGAGTTATTACATTTACATTTACATTTAAGTCATTTAGCAGACGCTCTTATCCAGAGCGACTTACAAATTGGTGCATTCACCTTATGACATCCAGTGGAACAGCCACTTTACAATAGTGCATCTAAATATTTTAAGGGGGGGGTGAGAAGGATTACTTTATCCTATCCTAGGTATTCCTTAAAGAGGTGGGGTTTCAGGTGTCTCCGGAAGGTGGTGATTGACTCCGCTGTCCTGGCGTCGTGAGGGAGTTTGTTCCACCATTGGGGGCCAGAGCAGCGAACAGTTTTGACTGGGCTGAGCGGGAACTGTACTTCCTCAGTGGTAGGGAGGCGAGCAGGCCAGTGGTGGATGAACGCAGTGCCCTTGTTTGGGTGTAGGGCCTGATCAGAGCCTGGAGGTACTGAGGTGCCGTTCCCCTCACAGCTCCGTAGGCAAGCACCATGGTCTTGTAGCGGATGCAAGCTTCAACTGGAAGCCAGTGGAGAGAGCGGAGGAGCGGGGTGACGTGAGAGAACTTGGGAAGGTTGAACACCAGACGGGCTGCGGCGTTCTGGATGAGTTGTAGGGGTTTAATGGCACAGGCAGGGAGCCCAGCCAACAGCGAGTTGCAGTAATCCAGACGGGAGATGACAAGTGCCTGGATTAGGACCTGCGCCGCTTCCTGTGTGAGGCAGGGTCGTACTCTGCGGATGTTGTAGAGCATGAACCTACAGGAACGGGCCACCGCCTTGATGTTAGTTGAGAACGACAGGGTGTTGTCCAGGATCACGCCAAGGTTCTTAGCGCTCTGGGAGGAGGACACAATGGAGTTGTCAACCGTGATGGCGAGATCATGGAACCGGCAGTCCTTCCCAGGGAGGAAGAGCAGCTCCGTCTTGCCGAGGTTCAGCTTGAGGTGGTGATCCGTCATCCACACTGATATGTCTGCCAGACATGCAGAGATGCGATTCGCCACCTGGTCATCAGAAGGGGGAAAGGAGAAGATTAATTGTGTGTCGTCTGCATAGCAATGATAGGAGAGACCATGTGAGGTTATGACAGAGCCAAGTGACTTGGTGTATAGCGAGAATAGGAGAGGGCCTAGAACAGAGCCCTGGGGGACACCAGTGGTGAGAGCGCGTGGTGAGGAGACAGATTCTCGCCACGCCACCTGGTAGGAGCGACCTGTCAGGTAGGACGCAATCCAAGCGTGGGCCGCGCCGGAGATGCCCAACTCGGAGAGGGTGGAGAGGAGGATCTGATGGTTCACAGTATCGAAGGCAGCCGATAGGTCTAGAAGGATGAGAGCAGAGGAGAGAGAGTTAGCTTTAGCAGTGTGGAGCGCCCCGTGATACAGAGAAGAGCAGTCTCAGTTGAATGACTAGTCTTGAACCCTGACTGATTTGGATCAAGAAGGTCATTCTGAGAGAGATAGCGGGAGAGCTGGCCAAGGACGGCACGTTCAAGAGTTTTGGAGAGAAAAGAAAGAAGGGATACTGGTCTGTAGTTGTTGACATCGGAGGGATCGAGTGTAGGTTTTTTCAGAAGGGGTGCAACTCTCGCTCTCTTGAAGACGGAAGGGACGTAGCCAGCGGTCAGGGATGAGTTGATGAGCGAGGTGAGGTAAGGGAGAAGGTCTCCGGAAATGGTCTGGAGAAGAGAGGAGGGGATAGGGTCAAGCGGGCAGGTTGTTGGGCGGCCGGCCGTCACAAGACGCAAGATTTCATCTGGAGAGAGAGGGAGAAAGAGGTCAGAGCACAGGGTAGGGCAGTGTGAGCAGAACCAGCAGTGTCGTTTGACTTAGCAAACGAGGATCGGATGTCGTCGACCTTCTTTTCAAAATGGTTGACGAAGTCATCTGCAGAGAGGGAGGAGGGGGAGGAGGATTCAGGAGGGAGGAGAAGGTGGCAAAGAGCTTCCTAGGGTTAGAGGCAGATGCTTGGAATTTAGAGTGGTAGAAAGTGGCTTTAGCAGCAGAGACAGAGGAGGAAAATGTAGAGAGGAGGGAGTGAAAGGATGCCAGGTCCGCAGGGAGGCGAGTTTTCCTCCATTTCCGCTCGGCTGCCCGGAGCCCTGTTCTGTGAGCTCGCAATGAGTCGTCGAGCCACAGAGCGGGAGGGGAGGACCGAGCCGGCCTGGAGTATAGGGGACATAGAGAGTCAAAGGATGCAGAAAGGGAGGAGAGGAGGGTTGAGGAGGCAGAATCAGGAGATAGGTTGGAGAAAGTTTGAACAGAGGGAAGAGATGATAGGATGGAAGAGGAGAGAGTAGCGGGGGAGAGAGAGCGAAGGTTGGGACGGCGCGATACCATCCGAGTAGCGGCAGTGTGGGAAGTGTTGGATGAGAGCGAGAGGAAAAAGGATACGAGGTAGTGGTCGGAGACTTGGAGGGGAGTTGCAATGAGGTTAGTGGAAGAACAGCATCTAGTAAAGATGAGGTCGAGCGTATTGCCTGCCTTGTGAGTAGGGGGGGAAGGTGAGAGGGTGAGGTCAAAAGAGGAGAGGAGTGGAAAGAAGGAGGCAGAGAGGAATGAGTCAAAGGTAGACGTGGGGAGGTTAAAGCCGCCCAGAACTGTGAGAGGTGAGCCGTCCTCAGGAAAGGAGCTTATCAAGGCATCAAGCTCATTGATGAACTCTTCGAGGGAACCTGGAGGGCGATAAATGATAAGGATGTTAAGCTTGAAAGGGCTGGTAACTGTGACAGCATGGAATTCAAAGGAGGCGATAGACAGATGGGTAAGGGGAGAAAGAGAGAATGACCACTTGGGAGAGATGAGGATCCCGGTGCCACCACCCCGCTGACCAGAAGCTCTCGGGGTGTGCGAGAACACGTGGGCGGACGAAGAGAGAGCAGTAGGAGTAGCAGTGTTATCTGTGGAGATCCATGTTTCGGTCAGTGCCAAGAAGTCGAGGGACTGGAGGGAGGCATAGGCTGAGATGAACTCTGCCTTGTTGGCCGCAGATCGGCAGTTCCAGAGGCTACCGGAGACCTGGAATTCCACGTGGGTCGTGCGCGCTGGGACCAGCAGATTAGGGCGGCCACGCGGTGTGGAGCGTTTGTATGGTCTGTGCAGAGAGGAGAGAACAGGGATAGACATACACATAGTTGACAGGCTACAGAAGAGGCTACGCTAATGCAAGGAGATTGGAATGACAAGTGGACTACACGTCTCGAATGTTCAGAAAGTTAAGCTTACGTAGCAAGAATCTTATTGACTAAAATGATTAAAATGATACAGTACTGATGAAGTAGGCTAGCTGGCAGTGGCTGCATTGTTGACTTTGTAGGCTAGCTGGCAGTGGCTGCGTTGTTGACACTACACTAATCAAGTCGTTCCGTTGAGTGTAATAGTTTCTACAGTGCTGCTATTCGGGGGCTAGCTGGCTAGCTAGCAGTGTTGATTACGTTACGTTGCGTTAAAAGAACGACAATAGCTGGCTAGCTAACCTAGAAAATCGCTCTAGACTACACAATTATCTTTGATACAAAGACGGCTATGTAGCTAGCTATGTAGCTAGCTACGATCAAACAAATCAAACCGTTGTGCTGTAATGAAATGAAATGAAAATGTGATACTACCTGTGGAGCGAAGCGGAATGCGACCGGGTTGTTGAGTGCGGAAGTTCTATTCGGTAGACGTTGGCTAGCTGTTGGCTAGCTAGCAGTGTCTCCTACGTTAAGGACGACAAATAGCTGGCTAGCTAACCTCGGTAAATTAAGATAATCACTCGAAGACTACACACTCTAAACTACACAATTATCTTGGATATGAAGACAGCAAAGACAACTATGTAGCTAGCTAACACTACACTAATCAAGTCGTTCAGTTGAGTGTAATAGTTTCTACAGTGCTGCTATTCGGTAGACGGTGGACGTTTGCTAGCTGGCTAGCTGCTGGGCAGATAGCAGTGTAGACTACGTTAGGACGACGAAATAACGCCATGGTGGATATAATAATTATGTCCACCAATTATGTCCACCATGGAGTTATTATGGCCACCATGGCGTTATTATGGCCACCATGAAGTTATTATGTCCACCGTGGCATTATTATATCCACCATGGCGGTATTATATCCACCATGGAGTTATGATGTCCACCCTGGTTGTTCTTTCCACCATTGTTGTTCTTTCCACCATGGCGTTATTATATCCACCAAGGCATTATTATATCCACCAAGGCATTATTATATCCACCATGGCGTTATTATATCCACTATGGCGTTATTATATCCACCATGGCGTTATTATATCCACCAAGGCGTTATTATATCCACCATGGCGTTATTATATCCACCAAGGCATTATTATATCCACCAAGGCATTATTATATCCACCATGGCGTTATTATATCCACCAAGGCATTATTATATCCACCAAGGCATTATTATATCCACCATGGCGTTATTATATCCACCAAGGCATTATTATATCCACCAAGGCATTATTATATCCACCAAGGCTGTATTATTTCCACCATGGCGTTATTATATCCACCATGGCATTATTATGTCCATTATGGCGTTATTATATCTACCATAGCATTATTATGTCCACCATGGCATTATTATATCCACCATGGCATTATTATATCCACCATGGCATTATTATATCCACTATGGTGTTATTATATCCACCATGGCGTTATTATATCCACTATGGCGTTATTATATCTACCATAGCATTATTATGTCCACCATGGCATTATTATATCCACCATGGCATTATTATATCCACCATGGCATTATTATATCCACTATGGTGTTATTATATCCACCATGGTGTTATTATATCCACCATGGCGTTATTATATCCACCATGGCGTTATTATGTCCACCATGGCGTTATTATATCAACCATGCCGTTATTATATCCACCATGGCGTTATTATATCCACCCTGGTTGTTCTTTCCACCGTGGCATTATTATATCCACCATGGCGTTATTATATCCACCATGGATTATATGGCCACCATGGCATTATATCCACCATGGAGTTATGATGTCCACCATGGAGTTATTATGGTGGAGTTATTATATCCACCATGGCGTTATTATATCCACCATGGCGTTATGATGTCCACCATGGAGTTATTATATCCACCATGGCGTTATTATATCCACCATGGCGTTATTATGTCCACCATGGCGTTATTATATCAACCATGCCGTTATTATATCCACCATGGCGTTATTATATCCACCCTGGTTGTTCTTTCCACCGTGGCATTATTATATCCACCATGGCGTTATTATATCCACCATGGAGTTATGATGGCCACCATGGAGTTATTATATCCACCATGGAGTTATGATGTCCACCATGGAGTTATTATGGCCACCATGGAGTTATTATATCCACCATGGCGTTATTATATCCACCATGGCGTTATGATGTCCACCATGGAGTTATTATATCCACCATGGCGTTATTATATCCACTATGGCGTTATTATTTCCACCAAGGCGTTATTATATCCACCATGGTGTTATTATATCCACCATGGCGTTATTATATCCACCATGGCGTTATTATATCCACCATGGCGTTATTATATCCACCATGGCGTTATTATATCCACCATGGTGTTATTATATCCACCATGGTGTTATTATATCCACCATGGAGTTATTATGTCCACCATGGTGTTATTATATCCACCATGGCGTTATTATGTCCACCATGGCGTTATTATGTCCACCATGGCGTTATTATATCCACTATGGCGTTATTATATCCACCATGGCGTTATTATATCCACTATGGTGTTATTATATCCACTATGGTGTTATTATGTCCACCATGGTGTTATTATATCCACCATGGCGTTATTATGTCCACCATGGCGTTATTATGTCCACCATGGCGTTATTATGTCCACCATGGCGTTATTATATCCACCATGGCGTTATTATATCCACTATGGTGTTATTATATCCACCATGGCGTTATTATATCCACTATGGTGTTATTATGTCCACCATGGTGTTATTATATCCACCATGGCGTTATTATGTCCACCATGGTGTTATTATATCCACCATGGCGTTATTATGTCCACCATGGCGTTATTATGTCCACCATGGCGTTATTATATCCACCATGGCGTTATTATATCCACCATGGTGTTATTATATCCACCATGGCATTATTATATCCACCAAGGCGTTATTATATCCACCATGGTGTTATTATATCCACCATGGTGTTATTATATCCACCATGGCGTTATTATGTCCACCAAGGCGTTATTATGCCCACCATGGCGTTATTATATCCACTATGGGTACAGTTCCTGCAAGGGGTCAACAGGGGGTCAAACAGAAGCCATAAACAGAGAAATATTTTACTCCAGGCACCTCACCATGGTCAGGAATTTGGCCACGTATACATGCGAGCTGATGGGGAGGCATGTATAGAGAATAAAGACAAAAGAAAGACACTAAAAGCCTCAGGCTCCTCAGTCTCTACACACACACACCAGGATTCTGACCTAAATAATGTTTTTTTTTTTACCTATTTCCTTCCTTCCTGCCCCTTATCTCCCTCCCCTCTCTCCTGCCCCCTCTTTCTCCTGCCCCCTCTCTAACCTGGCCCCCTCTCTACTGCCCCCTCTATCTCCTGGCCCCTCTCTCTCCTGGCCCCCTATCCCGTCTTAATATCTCTCTTGCCTCCCTCTCCCCTGCCTCCCTCTCTCTCCTGGCCCCCTCTCTCCCCTGCCTCCCCCTTTCTCCTGGCCCCCTCTCTCCCCTGCCTCCCCCTCTCTCCTGGCCCCCTCTCTCCCCTGCCTTCCCCTCTCTCCTGGCCCCCTCTCTCTCTACTAGCCCCCTCTCTCTACTAGCCCCCTCTCTCTACTGGCCCCATCTCTCCCCTGCCCCCTCTCTCCCCTGCCTCCCTCTCTCTCCTGGCCCCCTCTCTCCTCTGCCTCCCTCTCTCTCCTGGCCTCCTCTCTCCCCTTGTCCCCCCTTCCTCCCTGGCCCCCTCTCTCTACTGGCCCCCTCTCTCAACTGGCCCCCTCTCTCCCCTGCGCCCCTCTCTCCCCTGCCTCCCTCTCTCTCCTGGCCCCCTCTCTCTCATGCCTCCCTCTCACTCCTGGCCCCCTATCTCTTGTCTTTATCTCTCTCTTGCCTCCCTCTCCCCCGCCTTCCTGTCTCTCCTGGCCCCCTCTCTCCCCTGCCTCCCTCTCTCTCTTAGCCCCCCTCACCTGGCCCCCACTCTCCCATGCCTCCCTCTCTCTCTTAGCCCCCTCTCTCTCCTGGCCCCCTCTCTCCCATGCCTCCCTCTCTCTCCTGGCCCCCTCTCTCTCCTGGCTCACTCTCTCCCCTGCCTCCCTCTCTCTCCTGGCCCCCTCTCTCCCCTGCCTCCCTCTCCCTCCTGGCCCCCTCTGTCTTGTCTTCATCTCTCTCCTGGCCCCTTTTCTCCCCTGCCTCCCTTTCTCTCCTGGCCCCCTCTCTCTTGTCTTCATCTCCTTCCTGGCCCCCTTTCTCTCCTGCCCCCTCTCTCTCCTGGCCCCCTCTCTCCCCTGCCTCCCTCTGTCCTGGCCCTCTCATTCTCCTGGCCCCCCCTCTCCCCTGCCTCCCTCTCTCTTCTGGCCCATTCTCTAATGCATCCCTCTGCCCTACCTCTTTTTATCTCGTGGCCCCATATCTCCTTCCCTCCTCTCTCTCTGACCTTCCTTACTTTCCTGCCTCACTCTTTCTCTCCTTCCCCTTTCTCCCTCTTGCCTCCGTCTTTTTCTCCTAACCATTTTCTCTCCTGTCCTTTTCCTCTCCATGACAACTGTTCTCCTTGAGACTTCCTACAAATGTGTCAGCCGGACAGGAAGGGAGTGCCCTCACTGGCAGCTGGCTAATTATTGATGGTCTTACCTGTCTTTAGGAGGATGTGGCAAAGTTCAGTCTGTGTGTGTGTGTGTGTGTGTGTGTGTGTGTGTGTGTGTGTGTGTGTGTGTGTGTGTGTGTGTGTGTGTGTGTGTGTGTGTGTGTGTGTGTGTGTGTGTGTGTGTGTGTGTGTGTGTGTGTGTGTGTGTGGTGGTGGTGGTGGTGGTGGTGGTGGTGTGTAGCCTCGAGCACTGTCCTTCTCGAGTCTGTCTCAAGGGTGGACACAGATTGCTCCGAGTGACCAGGCGCATTACTGTTGTTATGTTATTCTAAAAGTAACAATAGAGATCAAATCAAACCAAATCAAAGTTTATTTGTCACATACACATGGTTAGCAGATGTTAATGCGAGTGTAGCGAAATGCTTGTGCTTCTAGTTCCGACAATGCAGTGATAACCAACAAGTAATCTAACTAACAATTCCAAAACTACTGTCTTATACACAGTGTAAGGGGATAAGGAATATGTACATAAGGATATATGAATGAGTGATGGTACAGAGCAGCATACAGTAGATGGTATCGAGTACAGTATATACATATGAGATGATTATGTAATATTATTATTATTATGTAGACAAAGTAAACAAAGTAGCATAGTTAAAGTGGCTAGTGATACATGTATTACATAAGGATGCAGTCGATGATGTAGAGTACAGTATATACGTATGCATATGAGATGAATAATGTAGGGTAAGTAACATTATATAAGGTAGCATTGTTTAAAGTGGCTAGTGATATATTTACATAATTTCCCATCAATTCCCATTATTAAAGTGGCTGGAGTTGGGTCAGTGTCAATGACAGTGTGTTGGCAGCAGCCACTCAATGTTAGTGGTGGCTGTTTAACAGTCTGATGGCCTTGAGATAGAAGCTGTTTTTCAGTCTCTCAGTCCCAGCTTTGATGCACCTGCACTGACCTCGCCTTCTGGATGATAGCGGGGTGAACAGGCAGTGGTTCGGGTGGTTGATGTCCTTGATGATCTTTATGGCCTTCCTGTAACATCGGGTGGTGTAGGTGTCCTGGAGGGCAGGTAGTTTGCCCCCGGTGATGCGTTGTGCAGACCTCACTACCCTCTGGAGAGCCTTACGGTTGAGGGCGGAGCAGTTGCCGTACCAGGCGGTGATACAGCCCGCCAGGATGCTCTCGATTGTGCATCCGTAGAAGTTTGTGAGTGCTTTTGGTGACAAGCCGCATTTCTTCAGCCTCCTGAGGTTGAAGAGGCACTGCTGCGCCTTCTTCACGACGCTGTCAGTGTGAGTGGACCAATTCAGTTTGTCTGTGATGTGTATGCCGAGGAACTTAAAACTTGCTACCCTCTCCACTACTGTTCCATCGATGTGGATAGGGGGGTGTTCCCTCTGCTGTTTCCTGAAGTCCACAATCATCTCCTTAGTTTTGTTGACGTTGAGTGTGAGGTTATTTTCCTGACACCACACTCCGAGGGCCCTCACCTCCTCCCTGTAGGCCGTCTCGTCGTTGTTGGTAATCAAGCCTACCACTGTTGTGTCGTCCGCAAACTTGATGATTGAGTTGGAGGCGTGCGTGGCCACGCAGTCGTGGGTGAACAGGGAGTACAGGAGAGGGCTCCCGTGTTGAGGATCAGCGGGGAGGAGATGTTGTTGCCTACCCTCACCACCTGGGGGCGGCCCGTCAGGAAGTCCAGTACCCAGTTGCACAGGGCGGGGTCGAGACCCAGGGTCTCGAGCTTGATGACGAGCTTGGAGGGTACTATGGTGTTGAATGCAGAGCTGTAGTCGATGAACAGCATTCTCACATAGGTATTCCTCTTGTCCAGATCAATACATACTGTCAGAAATATTCACAGACTTGTACAACATAGGCGAAATGACACCATTTAGACTGTTAGCAAAATCAAGGTTCTTTAGAGGACTTCTATACTTAAGCAATAAGGCCAGAGGGGGTGTGGTAAATGGCCAATATACCATGGCTAAGGGCTGTTCTTAGGCACGACGCAAAGCCCTTAGGATACAGCTCTTAACCGTGGTATATTGGCCATATACAGCAAACCCCCGAGGTGCTTATTGCTATTATAAACTGGTTACCAACGTAATTACAGCAGTAAAATACATGTTTTGTCATACCCATGGTATATGGGCTGATATACCACGGCTGTCAGCCAATCAGCATTCTGGGATGAAACCACCCACTTTATAATTTGCTGATAATGTGAACAATGTTGTTTAGTTTTTCTCTAACCTGATTAGCTAGCTGCTCCTCCACTGCAGTGGAGCGGCAGGTAGCCTAGTGCTACGCCATCCAAGATGCAGTGCAGACGTGTTTTGTTCGTCCTCTCGTACTTTTGTATTTTTTGTCTTTTTTGTATATATATATATATATATATCTTGCTCTTGCTTTGTTGTTGGCTCTGCAATACTTTGAAGTATATATTGGTTCCAGTGCCCTACCAGTGATTGTATATACTGACCATAACCCCTTAGTTTTTCTCCACCGAATGTACAACCAGAACCAGCGCCTTATGCGTTGGGCGCTGATTGTACAGAATTATAATTTGGAGATCCGCCACAAAAAGGGTTCTGATAATGTGTTTGCGCAAGGTTGTTGCAAGGTTGTTGCAAGGTTGTTGCTTTGTTGTTGTTGTGAGTATTCATTAATACTGTGGTCGCCATCCCCCCGAGGGTTGCTCTTTTAAGGGTGGGAGTGTTACGGATACAGGTATCCTGTGTCTGTGTGTGTGTGTATCCTGTGTTCTTTTCTCTCCTTCTCCCCTCACAGGTGAAAATCACTCCCCAATCAGTCACCAATCCAATCATCAATCAGAAGACACACCTCCTCCTGTTTCCTACCCAATCACAGTTCCTTTCCCTTGGTTTAAAAACCCCATCAGTTGTTTGCTCTGGAGCTCAATCTCTCTGTAAATGCCATGTCTGTAGGTCTCACCTTTCTCTTTGTGTATTAACCTCTCTTTTGTTTGAGCACCTCCATAGCACTTTGTCCTCACCTGTGAGTATTGTTTTTGGTTATGGTGTTTGTGTTTGATTGCTGGTGGGAAAAGGGGAAACCAAGACAAGTTGCCCATGGGCATACACTACCCGTAGGTAGACTTTGTTAAATACACTAGTTAGAACTGGGTGGACCACCCACTGTATTTTTGGTTAGTTAGCTGTTGTTAAAGTAGGCTAGTCTAGCTTAGTTTAAAAAAACAATACTATATTGTTTCTTTCCTTGGGTCCAGCTCAGCCCCTTTTCCTGCTTCCCCCATTACCATGTGTTTATTAATAAACCCTGAGTTTGACGGTAGATTTCAGTTGTCGTAGTTATTTCGTTCTCACTTTTACCTTGTCACTATTAGAATTTGTATGAGTTATGTTACGGGTCTCATTACCATCCCCCCCCCTAGACTGTCGGGCCAAAAGGGATTCGTAACACCATGTAATGCTTTGTAGGTTAGCAGTAAAACCTTGAAATCAGCCCTTGCCTTAACAGAAAGCCAGTGTAGGGAGGCTAGCACTGGAGTAATATGATCAAATTTTGGGGTTCTAGCAGCCGTATATAGCACAAACGAAGTTTATTTAGTGCTTTATCCGGGTAGCCGGAAAGTAGAGCATTGCAGTGGTCTAACCTAGAAGTAACAAAAGCATGGATAAAAAAAAATGTATCATTTTTGGAAAGGACGTTTTGATTTTTTAAATGTTACGTAGATTGAGAAAAGCTGTCCTTGAAACAGTCTTGATAAGTTTGTCAAAAGAGAGATCAGGGTCCAGAGTAACGCCGAGGTCCTTCACAGTTTTATTTGAGACGACTGTACAACCATCAAGATTAATTGTCAGATTCAACAGAATATCTCTTTGTTTCTTGGGACCTAGAACAAGAATCTCTGTTTTGTCCAAGTTTAAAAGTAGAAAGTTTTTTTTATTTTTTATTTAACCAGGCAAGTCAGTTAAGAACAAATTCTTATTTTCAATGACGGCATAGGAACAGTGGGTTACCTGCCTGTTCAGGGGCAGAACGACAGATTTGTACCTTGTCAGCTCAGGGGTTTGAACTTGCAAACTTCCGGCTACTAGTCCAACGTTCTACCCACTAGGCTACCCTGCAGCCATCCTCTTCCTTGTGTCTGAAACACAGGCTTCTAGCGGGGGCAATTTTGGGGCTTCACCATGTTTCATTGAAATGTACAGCTGTGTGTCATCCGCATAGCAGTGAAAGTTAACATTATGTTTCCGAATGACATCCCCAAGAGGTAAAATATATAGTGAAAACAATAGTGGTCCTAAAACGGAACCTTGAGGAACACTGAAATTTACAGTTGATTTGTCAGAGGACAAACCATTCAGAGACAAATGGATATCTTTCCGGCAGATAAGATCTAAACCAGGCCAGAACTTGTCCGTGTAGACCAATTTGAGATTCCAACCTCTCCAAAAGAATGTGGTGATCGATGGTATCAAAAGCAGGACTAAGGTCTAGGAGCACGAGGACAGATTCAGAGCCTCGGTCTGACGCCATTAAAAGGTAATTTGCCACCTTCACAAGTGCAGTCTCAGTGCTATGTTGGGGTCTAAAACCAGGCTGACTCATTTCGTATACATTGTTTGTCTTCAGAAAGGCAGTGAGTTGCTGATCAACAGCTTTTCCAATTTTTTTTATAGAGGAATGGAAGATTTGATATAGGCCGATAGTTTTTTATATTTTCTGGGTCAAGGTTTGTCTTTTTCAATAGAGGCTTTATTACTGCCACTTTTAGTGAGTTTGGTACATACCCAGTGGATACACAGCCGTTTATTATGTTCAACATAGGAGGGCCAAGCACAGGAAGCAGCTCTTTCAGTAGTTTTGTTGGAATAGGGTCCAGTATGCAGCTTGAAGTTTTAGAGGCCATGATTATTTTCATCATTGTGTCAAGAGATATAGTACTAAAACACTTGAGCGTCTCTCTTGATCCTAGGTCCTGGCAGAGTTGTGCAGACTCAGGACAACTGAGCTTTGGAGGAATACGCAGATTTAAAGAGGAGTCCGTAATTTGCTTTCTCATGATCATGATCTTTTCAAAGACATTCATTAATTTATTACTGCTGAAGTGAAAGCTCTTTTGGGGAATGCTGCTTTTTCGTTAGCTTTGCGACATTATCAAAAATACATTTCGGATTGTTCTTTTTTTCCTCAATTAAGTTTGAAAAATAGGATGATCGAGCAGCAGTGAGGGCTCTTAGATACTGCACGGTACTGTCTTTCCAAGGAAGTCGGAAGAGTTCCAGTTTGGTGTGGCGCCATTTCCGTTCCAATTTTCTGGAAACTTGCTTCAGAAGTCAGGTATTTTCTGTATACCAGGGAGCTAGTTTCTTATGACAAATGTTTTTAGTTTTTAGAGGTGCAACTGCATCTAGGGTATTGCGCAAGGTGAAATTGAGTTCCTCAGTTAGGTGGTTAACTGATTTTTGTCCTCTGATGTCCTTGGGTAGGCAGAGGGAGTCTGGAAGGGCATCAAGGAATCTTTGGGTTGTCTGAGAATTTATAGCACGGCTTTTGATGCTCCTTGGTTGGGGTCTGAGCAGATTATTTGTTGCGTTTGCAAACGTAATAAAATGGTGGTCCGATAGTATGAGGAAAAACATTAATATCCACAACATTTATATCACAGGACAAAACTAGATCCAGAGTATGACTGTGGCAGTGAGTAAGTCCAGAGACATGTTGGACAAACCCCACTGAGTCGATGATGGCTCCGAAAGCCTTTTGGAGTGGTTCTATGGACTTTTCCATGTGAATATTATCTGCTATGACTAGAAGGTCCGATAGGAATTCAGGGAACTCAGTGGGTGGCCCAGGAGGCCTGTAAACAGTAGCTATAAAAAAGTGATTGTGTAGGCTGCATAGATATCATGACTAGAAGCTCAAAAGACGACAACGTCGTTTTTTGTTGTAAATTGACATTTGCTATCGTAAATGTTAGCAACACTTCCGCCTTTGCGGTCTTTATTCTATTGAGATTGCTAAAGCGAACACCGCCATGTTTAGTTTTGCCCAACCTAGGTCGAGGCACAGACAAGGTCTCAATGGGGATAGCTGAGCTGATTACACTTGACTGTGCTAGTGGCAGACTCCACTAAGCTGGCAGGCTGGATAACAGCCTTCTTCTGCCTGGCCTGCACCCTATTTCATTGTGGAGCTAGGGGTGATAGAGCCCTGTCTATGTTCGTAGATAAGATGAAAGCACCCCTCCAGCTAGGATGGAGTCCGTCACTCCTCAACAGGCCAGGCTTGGTCCTGTTTGTGGGTGAGTCCCAGAAAGAGGGACAATCCTCTACAAATGATATATTTTGGGAGGGGCAGAAAACAGTTTTCAACCAGCGATTGAGTTGTGAGACTCTGCTGTAGAGCCCGTGGCCAGAGACAATTACTCGATGCCAACACATCTTTCTAGCCGATTTACACCCTGAAGCTATGTTGCGCTTGGTGACCTCTGACTGTTTCATCCTAACATCGTTGGTGCCGACGTGGATAACAATATCTCTATACTCTCTACACTCGCCAGTTTTTGCTTTAGCCAGCACCATCTTCAGATTAGCCTTAACGTCGGTAGCCCTGCCCCCTGGTAAACAGTGTATGATCGCTGGATGATTCGTTTTAAGTCCAATACTACGAGTAATGGAGTCGACAATGACTAGGGTTTTCAATTTGTCAGAGCTAATGGTGGGAGCCTTCGGCGTCTCAGACCCCGTAACGGGAGGAGTAGAGACCAGAGAAGGCTCGGCCTCTGACTCCAACTCGCTGCTTAATGGGGAGAACCGGTTGAAAGTTTCTGTCAGCTGAATGAGCGTCACCGGTTGAGCATTACTACAGCATTTCCCTCCAGAAGCCATGAAAGTTGTCCGGCTGCGGGGACCGTGCGAGGGGATTCATACTAACGTTACTATCTGTACTTACTGGTGGCACAGATGCTGTTTCATCCTTTCCTACACTGAAATTACCCTTGCCTAACGATTGCGTCTGTAGCTTGCAGCACAGCTATCCTCGCCGAAAGGCAAACGTTCTCCTGTATATTATGACTACAGCGACTGCAATTAGAAGGCATCACGTTAATGTCACTACTTCGCTTCGGCTGTTGGAAGTCCTGGCGCACCATGTCCAGATAAAACGTACGGAGTGAAAAAGTTGAGTGAGGGAAAAACAACTAAAAATATAAATGTAATTCAAAAGTAAAAACAGTAAAGTTGTCAGGTAGCAAAGTAAGGTTGGCAACAAAACGCACAGCAGCACGTGAACAAGTCTGCAAGTTGTGACCGGAAATGACAAGGATGCACCTGAACTCTATAGTCTTCTCAACACCTGTGATTACTTAATGCCTCGCTGTATGTCTTTCTCAAATGCTAATATGCCTTGTATACTGCTGTTTAGGTTAGTTATCATTGTTTTAGTTTACAATGGAGCCCCTAGTTCCACTCATCATACCTCTGATACCTCCTTTGTCCCACCTACCACACATGCGGTGACCTCACCCATTCTAACCAGCATGTCCAGAGATACAACCTCTCTTATCATCACTCAGTGCCTGGGCTTACCCCCGCTGTACCCGCACCCCACCATACCCCTGTCTGCACATTATGCCCTGAATCTATTCTACCATGCCCAGAAATCTTCTCCTTTTATTTTTTGTCCCCAACACTCTAGGCGACCAGTTTTGATAGCCTTTAGCCGTACTCTCATCCTACTCCTCCTCTGTTCCTCGGGTGATGTGGAGGTAAACCCAGGCCCTGCATGTCCCCGGGCACCCTCATTTGTTGACTTCTGTGATCAAAAAAGCCTTGGTTTCATGCATGTCAACATCAGAAGTCTCCCTAAATTTGTTTTACTCACTCACTCCGCCAACCCTGATGACCTTGCTGTGTCTAAATCCTGGATTAGGAAGGCCACCAAAAATTCTGAGATTTCCATACCCAACTACAATATTTTCCGTCAAGATAGAACTGCCAAAGGGGGAGTTAGCCTGCAAAGTTCTGTCATACTTTCCAGGTCTATACCCAAACAGTTCGAACTTCTAATTTAAAAAATGTATCTCTCCAGAAATAAGTCTCTCACTGTTGCCGCCAGCTCCCAGCTGTGCCCTGGACACCATTTGTGAATTGATCGCCCCCCCCATCTAGCATCAGAGTTAGTTCTGTTAGGTGACCTAAACTGGGATATGCTTAACACCCCGGCAGCCCTACAATCTAAGCTAGATGCCCCTCAATCTTACACAAATCATCAAGGAACCCACCAAGCCCTAAATCCGTAAACATGGGCACCCTCATAGACATTATCCTGACCAACTTGCCTTCCAAATACACCTCTGCTGTTTTCAATCAGGATCTCCGCGATCATTGCCTGTATCCGCTATCAAACGACCACCCCTCATCACTGTCAAACGCTCCCTAAAACACTTCTGCGAGCAGGCCTTTCTAATCGCCCTGGCCCGGGTGTCTGATGTAGAATTTTGTAATCAATGTTCATAAATTTCACTTATCCTTATAGGTCTGCAAACCAGAGTTTGTAATGTTCTGGTTTTAAATGAAACAGACAGAGTTCCCAGCTCACAATTGGTCAAATCCAAGTTTATTTGCGAGAGCTTTCCTGTTGTAACGGTTTTCTTCTGGTGAAAGAGAGGCGGACCAAAATGCAGCGTGGTTATTTTTGTACATCTTTAATAAAGATTAAAATACAACAATCTACAAAACAAACGTGAAAAAACCAAAACAGTCCTATCTGGTGCCACAAAGACAGGAACAATCACCCACAAAACCCAACACAAAACAGGCTACCTAAATATGGTTCCCAATCAGAGACAATGACTAACACCTGCCTCTGATTGAGAACCATATCAGGCCAAACAGAATGCCCACCCAGCTCACGTCCTGACCAACACTAAAACAAGGAAAACACACACGAACGATCGTCAGAACGTGACACCTGTGCATATACAAAGACGTTCCTTTTATAACATTCTCTTAACATACGCACATACATACACACTAACATTAGGAGAGCTATCTACTTCTCTACAATTCTCACCACAGATGATCACTACCCTGCTGACAGTTCCAGTCCCCCCCCAGATAAGGGAAACCTGGAGGGGCTCTCCCTGTCCTATCTCCCCAGAGTTATAGCCGGGTTGGTTCAAACAGGTTAAGGCTCCTATTTGTTTTCTTTCGGCACACACATACATTCCTATCTTCCCAGGTCCAACCTAGTTGGACCTGTGTTTATTATTTTGAATTACTCCTTGTCCATGCTACATAACCTCTAATCCCTAATGGTTACATTTCTGGGTAGAATTATTTAATCATATCTTAAACCTTTATAAAATATTTTAACAGTATCCTGGAAGGATATTGACCTCATCCCGTCAGTCGAGGATGACTGGTCATTCTTTAAAAGTAATTTCCTCACCATCTTTGATAAGCATGCCCCGTTCAAAAAAATGCAGAATTAAGAACAGGTATAGCCCTTGGTTCACTCCAGACCTGACTGCCCTTGACCAGCACAAAAACATAATGTGGTGGACTGCAATAGCATCGAACAGTCCCAGCGATATGCAACTGTTCAGGGAAGTCAGGAACCAATACACGCAGTCAGTCAGGAAAGCAAAGGCTAGCTTTTTCAAGCAGAAATTTGCATCCTGTAGCTCTAACTCCAAAAGGTTTTGGGACACTGTAAAGTCCATGGAGGACAAGAGCACCTCCTCCCAGCTGCCCACTGCACTGAGGCTAGGTAAAACGGGCACCACTGATAAATCCATGATAATCGAACATTTCAATAAGCATTTCTCAACGGCTGGCCATGCCTTCCTCCTGGCTACTCCAACCTCGGGCCAACAGCTACCCCCCCCCACAGCTACTCGCCCAAGCCTCCCCAGCTTCTCCTTCTTCCAAATCCAGATAGCAGATGTTCTGAAAGAGCTGCAAAACCTGGACCCGTACAAATCAGCTGGGCTAGGCAATCTGGAACCCCTCTTTCTAAAACTATCCGCTGCCATAGTTGCAACCCCTATTACCAGCGTGTTCAACCTCTCTTTCATATCGTCTGAGATCCCCAAGGATTGGAAAGCTGCCGCAGTCATCCCTCTCTTCAAAGGGGGAGACACCCTGGACCCAGACTGTTACAGACCTATATATACACATCCTGCCCTGCCTATCTAAAGTCTTCGAAAGCCAAGTTAACAGATCACTGACTATTTTGAATCTCACCGTACCTTCTCCTCTGTGCAATCTGGTTTCCGAGCCGGTTACGGGTGCACCTCAGCCACACTCAAGGTACTAAACGATATCATATCCGCCATCGATACAAGATAGAACTGTGCAGCCGTCTTCATCGACCTGGCCAAGGCTTTCGACTCTGTCACTGACCATATTCTTATCGGCAGACTCAATAGCCTTGGTTTTTCTAATGACTGCCTCGCCTGGTTCACCAACTACTTTGCAGACAGAGTTCAGCGTGTCAAATCGGAGGGTATGTTGTCCGGACCTCTGGCAGTCTCTATGGGGGTAGCACAGGGTTCAATTCTCGAGCCGACTCTTTTCTCTGTATATATCAATGATGTCGCTCTTGCTGCGGGCGATTCCCCGATCCACCTCTACGCAGACGACACCACTCTGTATACTTCTGGCCCTTCCTTGGACAATGTGCTAACTAACCTCCAAACGAGCTTCAATGCCATACAACACTCCTTCCGTGGCCTCCAACTGCTCTTAAACGCTAGTAAAAACCAAATGCATGCTTTTCAACCGTTCGCTGCCCGCACCCGCCCGCCCGACTAGCATCACCACCTTTGACGGTTCCGACCTAGAATATGTGGACAACTAAATACCTAGGTGCCTGGGTAGACTGTAAACTCTCCTTCCAGACTCATATTAAACATCTCCAATCCAAAATTAAATCTAGAATCGGCTTTCTATTCCTCAACAAAGCCTCCTTCACTCACGCCGCCAAACTTACCCTAGTAAAACTGACTATCCTACCGATCCTCGACTTCATATATACATATATATGTGCCATTTAGCAGACGCTTTTATCCAAAGCGACTTACAGTCATGTGTGCATACATTCTACGTATGGGTGGTCCCGGGAATCGAACCCACTACCCTGGCGTTACAAGCGCCATGCTCTACCAACTGAGCTACAGAAGGACCATGTCATCTACAAAATAGCTTCCAATACTCCAATACTTCCAATACTCTACTCAGCAGACTGAATCCAGTCTATCACAGTGCCATCCGTTTTGTTACCAAATCACCTTATACCACCCACCACTGCGACCTGTATGCTCTAGTCGGCTGGCCCTTGCTACACATTCGTTGCTAGACCCACTGGCTCCAGGTCATCTATAAGTCTATGCTAGGTAAAGCTCCACCTTATCTCAGTTCACTGGTCACGATAACAACACTCACCCGTAGCACACGTTCCAACACGTATATCTCACTGATCATCCCCAAAGCCAACACCTCATTTGGCCGCCTTTCCTTCCAGTTCTCTGCTGCCAGTGGCGGAAGTTGGAGACTTATTTCCCGAACCAACTTTAAACATCAGCTTTCTGAGGAACTAACCGATCGCAGCAGCTGTCCCATCTGCAAATAGCCCACCCAATCGATCAATCTCATCCCCATACTGTTTTTATTTTATTTACTTTTCTGCTCTTTTGCACACCAGTATCTATACTTGCACATCATCTGCTCATTTATCATTCCGGTGTTAATCTGCTAAATTGTAACTATTTGCTCCTATGGCCTATTTATTGCCTACCTCCTCATGCCTTTTGCACACACTGTATATATACTTAATTTTTTCCTACTGTGTCATTGGCTTGTTTATTGTTTACTCCATGTGTACCTCTCTGTTGTTGCCTGTGTGATACTGCTTTGCTTTATCTTGGCCAGGTCGCAGTTGTAAATGAGAACTTGTTCTCAACTAGCCGACCTGGTTAAATAAAGATGTAATAAAAAAAGAGCGTTGGGCCAGTAACCAAAAGGTTTCTAGATCGAATCCCTGAGCTGCCGTTCTGCCCCTGAACAAGGCAGTTGCTTGCTGTTCCTAGGTCATCATTGTAAAAAATAATGTGTTCTTATCTGAGCTATCTAGTTAAATAAAAGGTTAAAAAAGATAATTGCAAACAGGTCATTAGGCCCTTGGATGACAAGTTGAATGACCAATCCATCTGACTAAAAATATATATATTTTTTTCTCCAGAAAAGGTTACATTTATTTAACTTCAGCTGTACAAAACCTCCTGAATATGTGGGTGGTAGAGGGTGTTGTTCTCAGATACCCTGGATACACACGTTTTGGTAAGCAAATAAATGATGACATCTATGTAAATTTGATGTCACCACAATGGGGAAGTGTGTTTGGGTTTACTGCACTTTGTTATACTCGAGGCTTTTCTCTCATGTTATTATTGTCTCATTGAGCCCCTCTGATCTTTCATGACACTGGGGGCTGGTCTCTTTCTCTCTCTCTCTCACTCTGTCACTCTCTCTTCTCCCTCTTTCTCTCTCTCTCACTCTTTGTCTCTCTGTCACCCTGTCACTCTCACTCTGTCTCTCTCTCTCCCCTCTCTTTCTCTCACTCTCTCTCACTCTGTCACTCTCTCTTCCCCCTCTCCCTCCTTCTCTCTCTCACTCTCACTCGCTCTGTCTGTCTCGCTCTGTCTGTCTCCCTCCCTCCCTTTTATCAATTGGACATTGCTGGTGTGGCCAGAGAGGTAGGCCACTGCAGCTCCCTTCAGCTGGGGAGTGAAGTGGGCTGGGCAGAGCATCAGCATAGTTTCCCAGGGAGGGACGGGTTAGGGTATCCTGTCATTGTTGGGAGAGACCCGAGTGAGTCAGGGCATTTTAATGGCTGTGTTTTGTTGTAGGAAGGTGTAGTCTGGTTTGTTAGTGTCTGATCTGTTTCTGCCTGGGCTTGGTATTAAAGTACAGGGAGAGGCTGTGTGTGTCACAAGGAGGAGTCCCATGTAAGATGAGGCTATAGATGAAGTGGTTGGACATTGATCAGGGTTTATAGAGTAGGTGGAAAATGCAACAGGAGTTTTGTTGTCTTGGATGTCTCTACAGTCTCTACAGCCTTCTGACTGGAAGACGTTGCATAGAAAGGTGAGTGGAACAATGGAGCTAAAGACTACACTCAGAAAAACAACTTGGTATCTAGAACCTAAAAGGGTTATTTGTGTGAAAGGTTATACCTGGATTGAAACCAAGTGTTCACCTATCGGGGACAGCCGAAGAACAGTTTTGGAACCTTTTTACATTTATTTTTTTACTAACTCATGTACTCAGCTGGCTCACAGTGACAGACTATACCATTCTATTGGTTGGCTCACAGTGACAGACTATACCATTCTATTGGTTGGCTCACAGTGACAGACTACCATTCTATTGGTTGGCTCAGTGACAGACTATACCATTCTATTGGTCTGTGCGTATAACCTATTATCATGTATCAGGCGATCTGCGAGCATATTTGCTGGCTTAGAATATCAGAACCCCAGAAATTATTTGAAAAGGCCTGTAAAATCTATTCTAATCAAACCAAATACTGCAATTCATTGTGTATCTTAAGTTTTATAAATTAGATTAGCATACAATGCTAAGGTAGTGATAGTTGATAAGATGACAGCACTCCTGATTGAGACTGGCAGTGTGTCTGTACTGTATGGTAAACGATATGGGATGAGTTGGAGCTGTGGGACCCTGGCGGAGGCCTCTAGGTGTGTAGTTGGTCATTGCTCCTATCTGTTTACACAGTACGACTGAATAATTGATTATGTCTACAGTCTCTGTATGTAGAGCAGGAATATGATGAGATCATCAGGATGCAGCGTCTCCTGAATAAAACGAGTGCTGCATATGACCAACGTTAGATCCTAGTGTAGTGGGATTTTTGGCGTATCAGGGGCAGCAACAGTTGGGTACTGGAGGAACACAGAGACAGTGAGGAAAGTGTGTGTGGGTGCGTGCGTGTTCATGCGTGTATGTGTGTGTCTGTTATCTTTGGGTGAGGGCATTTTCGGAGATATACTAGGTCTCCACTCCCATTGGGTGCGTTATAGGTAGGCCTATTTGAAATAGCTTCCTTACCACCTCTGTCAGACTGAAAACCTCTTGTTGCTGTCGGTGTAACGATATTTCATGTCTTCCCTGGCAGTGCCGCTTCGCTGAACACTGTTTTAGAAGCCTTTCACACAGATGCTTTGTTATTGGAGTACTGAATACTGCTCCGGATGTAGATGAAGACATCAGGTATTGACACAGCTAGCACAGTGGTGTTTTCTGTCTGTTGAATGAATAAGTGAATGAATGAGGTTACTTCTCTCTCTCATTTCTTAGCCAGGGGAGAAACATTCGATAGTATGATGGCTTTCCGTTTCTTCATGACCTTGGAGTGTATCACTATTAATGTTACGTTATACGTTGTTATAAAGCTACAGTATATGAACTAGTCCAATGTGTCAAGAATGGACGACAGCCATTTCAACAGAAGACATCTTACGGCCATTCACAGTAGTGCTTCAGAAGGACGGTTGGTCAGTCTACACCTGTTTTAAAGTGGAATACAATACACAAAACCACTGGCCTAATGAATATGAATCCGTGTTGACATACTCTTGTAGCTTACGCCACCATTCAGACACAAGGCAGTCTCAGGGTAACAATGACAAATGATTCATATCTAATCAAACCAGGACATGTTCGATTTACTGTACAACCACAGACATCATGTCATCATTTGTCAAGGTACCTTAGTAGCCTGACCGCAGAAAGCATGTTTGCATTCATGTTTCGTACTCTGTAGGTTAACAGTTGGCTTAAGTTACCTTGAGGATTTCAAATAGGCCTATATTTTCGTAGGTTTCCATTTCCAATAAATGCTGTGTAGTTGGTATGGCCCAGTGGAATTGGGACTTAGTTGGTATGGCCCAGTGGAATTCGGACATAGTTGGTATGGCCCAGTGGAATTGGGACTTAGTTGGTATGGCCCAGTGGAATTGGGACATAGTTGGTATGGCCCAGTGGAATTCGGACATAGTTGGTATGGCCCAGTGGAATTGGGACTTAGTTGGTATGGCCCAGTGGAATTGGGACTTACACAGTTACCTTCAAGGGAAATTAAGCACATAGATTGAGGGAGTGTTTTATGTAAATGTCAGCAGTACAGTGAAATACTCCTTTGAACTGGACATAACAGAAATTCATTCAGTTGTTTTGAAAATAGCTTTCTTTAAGAGAATAGGACTACATTTTGACTTTAAAAGCCCTAAGATAAAGTTATTGTTATCAGTTTGCAGTTCGGTTGTTTCCTGAATATTTCCTCGACCTGTACTCTAGTGCCTGCAGTCAGAGAGATGTGTAGGCAGCACCTTGAGTGTTTATGATGAATAGCTGTGGTGCTGCCATGGGTTCTGAGATATAGAGGACCTGTCCTTTACTGCAGTGGAATTTTACTGTGGCTAGCTGGGAGCTGTAGCTGTGGACCCCCCTTATTTTACCACTGCCCCCCTCCCCTGTCCTGCCCTGCTCAGCATCACTCTGTCTAGCGTCCTACCCAGTGACGTTTAATCACATCCCATCTCATCCCCTCCTCTCTAGCAACTTGGTCTACACAGGAAAGCACTACTGGTTACATTCACAGGAATGGCATGATATTACACAGGTCTATCAGCTGTTGTAAAAGCATCGTCATGTTACCCTTTGTTCTGGAATGTGCTGCCAGATTTTCCTGGCTGCTGATCACCCTCACGTATGACTGTCTCATCATAGCACCGAGTTGCTCTCTTGGCTTCATGAATATTCAAATCAGGGTTTTATTATTGGCTTTCTGTCTGCATGGCAACTCGCAAATCTGCCTTTGAATATTAGATGAGATTGATAATACACTCTATTTTTCTCTTGAAGTGGAGTCTCTTGAAGTGGAGTCAACCTCTTGTGTAATAATAATAATAATAATAATAATGTGGCTCAGTTGGTAGAGCATGGCGCTTGTAACGCCAGGGTAGTGGGTTCGATTCCCGGGACCACCCATACGTAGAATGTATGCACAGATGACTGTAAGTCGCTTTGGATAAAAGCGTCTGCTAAATGGCATATTATATTTATATATTAATAATAATAATAATAATACATGCCATTTCAATCTTACCGAAAATCAAATCAAATAAAATGTTATTAGTCACATACACATAGTTAGCAGATGTTAATGCGAGTGTAGCTAAATGCTTGTGCTTCTAGTTCCGACAGTGCAAGTAATCTAACAATTCCCCAACAACTACCTAATACACACAAATCTAAAAGGGGTGAATGAGAATATGTACATATAAATATATGAATGAGCGATGGCCAAGCGGCATAGGCAAGGTGCAGTAGATGATATAAAATGCAGTATATACATATGTGAGTAATGTAAGATATGTAATAAGAGGCATTGTTTAAAGTGACTAGTGATCCATTTATTAAAGTGGCCAGTGATTGGGTCTCAATTTAGGCAGGCATCTGTCGTGAAGGTCACACCTGTACAATTGACTCTCTCCCTCCATCTTCAATCACCTCTACCTTCTACTCCTGTATTCTCCATTTCTGTCTGCGTCTCTGTTTCCTCCTCGCCGTGTCTCACACTCTTCCCTAGCTACACATCAGAGGCTCTTCACACTATATTTCCCCACCTCCATGTTCCCTGTCTCTCCTTTAACCCTCACCGTCTCTAGTCCTATCAATCAATGCAATCCTGTGCCCTCATGATGCCATGGTTAGTACACCCCCTCATCACCCCCACACCCTTCTCCTCATCCCTCCTCCACCCCCACACCCTTCTCCTCATCCCTCGTTTCTCCACCCCCACACCCTTCTCCTCATCCCTCGTTCCTCCTCCCCCCACCCTTCTCCTCATCCCTCGTTCCTCCTCCCCCCACCCTTCTCCTCATCCCTCGTTCCTCCTCCCCCATCTCCCTCTGAGAGTCTCTTTTCTCTTCCTCCTTGACTGAACCATTCAAGCAAAACACCAGAGGATTATCACTCAGCCATTGAGAAACACACACACACACGCTTTCACTCAACACGTTGCCTGGAAAGAAGTGTCTGTGCTCTTGGATAAGACCGTGTCTATGTTTGTTGACGGTGTATGATGTGATGATGCGAAAGCTCAGCTGTCTGAGAAAACGGGTCTCTGAGCTGAACAAAAACAAAGGGCCGGGAGGAGAGAAGAGTGAGAGGAGTGGAGCCCACGTGCCTCAGAGCTGGAGCTGTATCTGTAGCTAGCCGTCGTGTCTCACTCTGCTAATGGAGGACTGGGGGTAAGGCTTTTGTTGTTAGGACGGAACGGACGGAGGTAGTCTGCCTGCGTCCCTCCTCTTTTTGGGTGCATTCATTTGCGGTCCTTTGTCTTGGCTATAGCCTAGAGTGGTTTCTCACTGCCTGGTTATTGCAGTTGGTTGATGTGGTTGAGGTGTGTGTGTGTGTGTGTGTGTGTGTGTGTGTGTGTGTGTGTATTTGGTTATGTGTGTGGAGATGGAGAGCCCTAATGAAATATGTGTGTTGTGATCTTCTTCATAGTGTTGCTGGGGTATGTAGAGGAGAAAAAGGTACTTCATGTTCCTTTCCATGGTGATTTTGATGAGACCGCAAGAATGGTTTGTTACTGCTTTCGTCACCTTAGGTGTGTTAGAGTTAAACTGGACTGACTCGATGTGTTATTTTGTGTAAAAGACTAGTAGGCCACAATACATTAGAATTGTGTTCAATTACAAGTATTGATTTCTGTACATATTACAATGGTTTAGGACAGGAAGAATTTAGAAATATGCTGTCTGCCAGAAAGATAGTAACGGGTGAGGAGGCGTGAGGTGGTGTTTGTGTGTATACACTACCATCTAGCCTTGTTCCCAGACAGGACTGTCCAACACTAGAACAAAAGCCTCCTCTTGATGGATTAACCAACTGTGGTGCACAGCCAGCTCTCACACATTCCCCATGCAGCCGAATACTTTTTTTTGTGTTTCAACCAAAGCCGTTCTGCTCACGTTTTGTCTGGGGAGAAACTGCATTTTGAAGTCTGTATCGCTCTCTTTCTCTCTCTCGTTTTCCCTCTCTCCTTCTCCCAATTGTCGAAAGTATTTTCCCAGCCATTAATTTAGGACGGCTGAGGTGACCCAAATACCCATGCAGTGCCCCCACCCCCCACCCCCACTCTAAAGCAGAGCCCTCTATTGTCTCTCCGAGGCAGCGTCACAGGGCCTTCGTCCTCGGGAGTGGCTTAAAATATTTGGATTTTAATTTTCCCCTTATTTTACCATGGAAGTTGACTGAGCACACATTCTCATTTACAGCAACGACCTGGGGAATAGTTACAGGTCGTTGCTGTAAATGCAACATACAGGTCTTGGTTTGGTGAAGATGTGTTATTGTTATTGAGCTCGCAAGGGGCGCAGCGGTCTAAGGTACTGCATCTCAGTGCAAGAGGTGTCACTGCAGTCCCTGGTTCAAATCCAGGCTGTATCACATCCGGCTGTGATTGGGAGTCCCATTAGGCGGTGCACAATTGGCCCAGCATCGTTCGGATTTGGCCGGGGTAGGCTGTCATTGTCAAGTATTTGTTCTTAACTGACTTGCCTAATTAAATAAAAGGTTACATTTTAACAAATTAAAATACATTGTTATTGTTGGTAGCAGACTGCCATCAAGGTGATTGCATGGCTGATGAGGGGTTGCTGTATCGGATGTGAAAGAGACATCCGGTCGCTCTCTTGGAGTACAATCTGGAAGTTGTAGGCTCTACTGCCATAGGCAGAATATGATATTTGCCTTGATTAAGGACTCAACCAACAAGCCGGTGGTCTCTCGAGCCACAACACCGTTAGTGAAAACCATTCTCCATACTAGCATGTTAAACTTTCTACTCAGCGATGGTTTAATATTAGAAACACTAACGTTTGAGCATGGATAGACTGTTATTTTGTTCTGAGACAAATCATTCCTTGTGGAGTCTGAGGTGTTTTTTAATGACATATTGGTCACATGCTGTGTAAACAACAGTGAAATCCTTGCTTACGATCCCTTTCCAACAATGCAGAGAGAAACTGAACAAATATAGAAAGATAATAAAACAAGAAATGGGGTACCAGAACAGAGGGAGGGTTGCTGTACCAGAACAGAGGGAGGGTTGCTGTACCAGAACAGAGGGAGGGTTGCTGTACCAGAACAGAGGGAGGGTTGCTGTACCAGAACAGAGGGAGGGTTGCTGTACCAGAACAGAGGGAGGGTTGCTGTACCAGAACAGAGGGAGGGTTGCTGTACCAGAACAGAGGGAGGGTTGCTGTACCAGAACAGAGGGAGGGTTGCTGTACCAGAACAGAGGGAGGGTTGCTGTACCAGGAACAGAACAGAACAGAGGGAGGGTTGCTGTACCAGAACAGAGGGAGGGGAACAGAACAGAGGGAGGACTTGTACTGTACCAGAACAGAGGGAGGGTTGCTGTACCAGAACAGAGGGAGGGTTGCTGTACCAGAACAGAGGGAGGGTTGCTGTACCAGAACAGAGGGAGGGTTGCTGTACCAGGAACAGAACAGAACAGAGGGAGGACTGTTGTACCGGGAACAGAACAGAACAGAGGGAGGACTGTTGTACCGGGAACGGAGGGAGGACTGTGGTACCGGGAACAGAACTGAGGGAGGACTGTGGTACCGGGAACAGAACGGAGGGAGGACTGTGGTACCGGGAACAGAACAGACGGAGGACTGTTGTACCGGGAACAGAACAGACGGAGGACTCTTGTACCGGGAACAGAACAGAGGGAGGACAGTTTTACCGAGAACAGAGGGAGGACTGTTGTACCAGAACAGAGGGAGGACTGTTGTACCAGAACAGAGGGAGGACTGTTGTACCAGAACAGAGGGAGGACTGTTGTACCAGAACAGAGGGAGGACTGTTGTACCAGAACAGAGGGAGGACTGTTGTACCAGAACAGAGGGAGGACTGTTGTACCAGAACAGAGGGAGGACTGTTGTACCAGAACAGAGGGAGGACTGTTGTACCAGAACAGAGGGAGGACTGTTGTACCAGAACAGAGGGAGGACTGTTGTACCAGAACAGAGGGAGGACTGTTGTACCAGAACAGAGGGAGGACAGTTGTACCGGGAACAGAACAGAGGGAGGACAGTTGTACCGGGAACAGAACAGAGGGAGGACTGTTGTACCTGTACCAGGAACAGAGGGAGGACTGTTGTACCTGTACCAGGAACAGAGGGAGGACTGTTGTACCTGTACCAGGAACAGAGGGAGGACTGTTGTACCGGGAACAGAACAGAGGGAGGACTGTTGTACCGGGAACAGAACGGAGGAGGACTGTTGTTCCGGGAACAGAACGGAGGGAGGACTGTTGTTCCGGGAACAGAACGGAGGGAGGACTGTTGTTCCGGGAACAGAACGGAGGGAGGACAGTTGTACCGGGAACAGAACGGAGGGAGGACAGTTGTACCGGGAACAGAACGGAGGGAGGACAGTTGTACCGGGAACAGAACGGAGGGAGGACAGTTGTACCGGGAACAGAACGGAGGGAGGACAGTTGTACCGGGAACAGAACAGAGGGAGGACAGTTGTACCGGGAACAGAACAGAGGGAGGACAGTTGTACCGGGAACAGAACAGAGGGAGGACTGTTGTACCGGGAACAGAACAGAGGGAGGACTGTTGTACCGGGAACAGAACAGAGGGAGGACAGTTGTACCGGGAACAGAACAGAGGGAGGACAGTTGTACCTGGAACAGAACAGAGGGAGGACTGTTGTACCGGGAACAGAACAGAGGGAGGACTGTTGTACCTGGAACAGAACAGAGGGAGGACTGTTGTACCAGAACAGAACAGAGGGAGGACTGTTGTACCAGAACAGAGGGAGGACTGTTGTACCAGAACAGAACGGAGGGAGGACTGTGGTACCGGGAACAGAACGGAGGGAGGACTGTTGTACCGGGAACAGAACGGAGGGAGGACTGTTGTACCGGGAACAGAACAGAGGGAGGACTGTTGTACCGGGAACAGAACAGAGGGAGGACTGTTGTACCGGGAACAGAACAGAGGGAGGACTGTTGTACCGGGAACAGAACAGAGGGAGGACAGTTGTACCGAGAACAGAGGGAGGACTGTTGTACCTGTACCAGGAACAGAACGGAGGGAGGACTGTTGTGCGGGGAACAGAACAGAGGGAGGACTGTTGTACCTGTACCAGGAACAGAACGGAGGGAGGACTGTTGTACCGGGAACAGAACGGAGGGAGGACTGTTGTACCGGGAACAGAACGGAGGGAGGACTGTTGTACCGGGAACAGAACGGAGGGAGGACTGTTGTACCGGGAACAGAACGGAGGGAGGACTGTTGTACCGGGAACAGAACGGAGGGAGGACTGTTGTACCGGGAACAGAACGGAGGGAGGACTGTGGTACCGGGAACAGAACGGAGGGAGGACTGTTGTACTGGGAACAGAACGGAGGGAGGACTGTTGTAACAGAACGGAGGGAGGACTGTTGTACCGGGAACAGAACAGAGGGAGGACTGTTGTACCGGGAACAGAACAGACGGAGGACTGTTGTACCAGGAACAGAACAGAGGGAGGACTGTTGTAACAGAACAGAGGGAGGACTGTTGTACCGGGAACAGAACAGAGGGAGGACTGTTGTACCGGGAACAGAACGGAGGGAGGACTGTTGTACCGGGAACAGAACGGAGGGAGGACTGTTGTACCGGGAACAGAACGGAGGGAGGACTGTTGTACCGGGAACAGAACGGAGGGAGGACTGTTGTACCGGGAACAGAACGGAGGGAGGACTGTTGTACCGGGAACAGAACGGAGGGAGGACTGTTGTACCGGGAACAGAACGGAGGGAGGACTGTTGTACGGGAACAGAACGGAGAACGGAGGGAGGACTGTTGTACCGGGAACAGAACGGAGGGAGGACTGTTGTACCGGGAACAGAACGGAGGGAGGACTGTTGTACAGAACAGAGGGAGGACTGGGAACAGAACGGAGGGAGGACTGTTGTACCGGGAACAGAACAGGGGGAGGACTGTTGTACCGGGAACAGAACGGAGGGAGGACTGTTGTACCGGGAACAGAACGGAGGGAGGACTGTTGTACCGGGAACAGAACGGAGGGAGGACTGTTGTACCGGGAACAGAACAGAGGGAGGACTGTTGTACCGGGAACAGAACGGAGGGAGGACTGTTGTACCGGGAACAGAACGGAGGGAGGACTGTTGTACCGGGAACAGAACGGAGGGAGGACTGTTGTACCGGGAACAGAACGGAGGGAGGACTGTTGTAACAGAACAGAGGGAGGACTGTTGTACCGGGAACAGAACAGAGGGAGGACTGTTGTACCGGGAACAGAACGGAGGGAGGACTGTTGTACCGGGAACAGAACGGAGGGAGGACTGTTGTACCGGGAACAGAACGGAGGGAGGACTGTTGTACCGGGAACAGAACGGAGGGAGGACTGTTGTACCGGGAACAGAACGGAGGGAGGACTGTTGTACCGGGAACAGAACGGAGGGAGGACTGTTGTACCTGTACTAGGAACAGAACAGGGGGAGGACTGTTGTACCGGGAACAGAACAGAGGGACTGTTGTACCGAGAACAAAACAGAGGGAGGACTGTTGTACCTGTACTAGGAACAGAACAGAGGGAGGACTGTTGTACCGGGAACAGAACAGAGGGACTGTTGTACCAGTACCAGAACAGAGGGAGGACTGTTGTACCGGGAACAGAACGGAGGGAGGACTGTTGTACCAAGAACAGAACAGAGGGAGGACTGTTGTACCGGGAACAGAACGGAGGGAGGACTGTTGTACCGGGAACAGAACGGAGGGAGGACTGTTGTACCGGGAACAGAACGGAGGGAGGACTGTTGTACCGGGAACAGAACGGAGGGAGGACTGTTGTACCGGGAACAGAACGGAGGGAGGACTGTTGTACCGGGAACAGAACGGAGGGAGGACTGTTGTACCGGGAACAGAACGGAGGGAGGACTGTTGTACCGGGAACAGAACGGAGGGAGGACTGTTGTACCTGTACTAGGAACAGAACAGAGGGAGGACTGTTGTACCGGGAACAGAACGGAGGGAGGACTGTTGTACCTGTACTAGGAACAGAACGGAGGGAGGACTGTTGTACCTGTACTAGGAACAGAACAGAGGGAGGACTGTTGTACCGGGAACAGAACAGAGGGACTGTTGTACCGGGAACAGAACAGAGGGAGGACTGTTGTACCTGTACTAGGAACAGAACAGAGGGAGGACTGTTGTACCTGTACTAGGAACAGAACAGAGGGAGGACTGTTGTACCTGTACTAGGAACAGAACAGAGGGAGGACTGTTGTACCGGGAACAGAACAGAGGGACTGTTGTACCGGGAACAGAACAGAGGGAGGACTGTTGTACCGGGAACAGAACGGAGGGAGGACTGTTGTACAGAACGGAGGGACAGGAACGGGAGGACAGGAACAGAACGGAGGGAGGACTGTTGTACCGGGAACAGAACGGAGGGAGGACTGTTGTACCTGTACTAGGAACAGAACAGAGGGAGGACTGTTGTACCGGGAACAGAACGGAGGGAGGACTGTTGTACCTGGGACTAGGAACAGAACGGAGGGAGGACTGTTGTACCTGTACTAGGAACAGAACAGAGGGAGGACTGTTGTACCGGGAACAGAACAGAGGGAGGACTGTTGTACCGGGAACAGAACAGAGGGAGGACTGTTGTACCTGTACTAGGAACAGAACAGAGGGAGGACTGTTGTACCTGTACTAGGAACAGAACAGAGGGAGGACTGTTGTACCTGTACTAGGAACAGAACAGAGGGAGGACTGTTGTACCGGGAACAGAACAGAGGGACTGTTGTACCGGGAACAGAACAGAGGGAGGACTGTTGTACCTGTACTAGGAACAGAACGGAGGGAGGACTGTTGTACCTGTACTAGGAACAGAACAGAGGGAGGACTGTTGTACCGGGAACAGAACAGAGGGACTGTTGTACCGGGAACAGAACAGAGGGAGGACTGTTGTACCGGGAACAGAACAGAGGGAGGACTGTTGTACCAAGAACAGAACAGAGGGAGGACTGTTGTACCGGGAACAGAACGGAGGGAGGACTGTTGTACCAGGAACAGAACAGAGGGAGGACTGTTGTACCGGGAACAGAACGGAGGGAGGACTGTTGTACCAGGAACAGAACAGAGGGAGGACTGTTGTACCAGGAACAGAACAGAGGGAGGACTGTTGTACCGGGAACAGAACGGAGGGAGGACTGTTGTACCGGGTAGCTCAGTTGGTAGAGCATGGCGCTTGGAACAGAACAGGGTAGTGGGTTCGATTCCAGGGGACCACCCATACGAACGAGAATGTATGCACACATGACTGTAAGTCGCTTTGGATAAACAAGCGTCTGCTAAATGGCATATATTATTATATATTAGAACGGAGGGAATGTTATTTGATGGCATTATGAATTAAAGGGATCTAATGTTTACACGTATAAAGAATGACAACTTTAATAGTTTGTTTTCAATTCCCACAGCAAATCTCTGAAATGGCCTTTTGCTGTATTTTTTATTTTTTAGTAGTTTGGATGAATGCAGCTGACCACATTGTATTGCTATTATTAATTATCCTCTTTCTCCTTCCCTCAGTGCCTGAAGACCAAGACTCTGCTGCAGACTCCCAAAACCTCCTCACGTCCTCTCTGCCAAATCTAATATCATGTCGGGCGCCTATGACGAGTCGGCCAGCCAGGAGGATGGCACAGACAGCTTCTGGGAGGTGAGAACAGACCACATCTGTTTGGAGATATATTAATATGTAGTCAAACATGCATCCCTTTCAGTGGAACTGGGATTTGAACCAGCAACTCCAGGTGTCCACACTTTGCTGGCACTGCGTCACCCTCTTTTGGCTTTGCAGCAGAGCTGGCAGCGTGACAGGCCGCTGACTGGGGCTACTGATGAAGGAACCTCAGACTCTGGGCTCCTTTAAAAATGGCCTAAACCCTTTAGGAAGGCTTTCTGTTAGATATAGAGTAGCTGTGTTCCTCGTTGTCCTTTCCCCATGTCTAGCTGTGTCCTTTGTGTCAGTGTCCATGTCTAGCTGTGTCCTTTTCTGTCTATGTCTCTTGTTTTCATTTATTTTATTGCTCCTCACTGTATCACTCAGGGAGACACTGACAATACCGTTCTTAAGGTGGCACGACAATGATCACTCAGTAGGGAGACACTGACACCACTGTTTGTGGAACACCACATTCATAAGGTGGCATGTTTTGAATGTAATTGAAATGCCTCTCATTCTGGTACCTATGAAAGGTGGGAAACTATAAGCGTGCTGTGAAGCGGATTGATGATGGCCACCGGCTCTGCAATGACCTGATGAACTGTATACAAGAGCGAGCCAAAATGGAGAAGGCCTACAGCCAGCAGCTGACCGACTGGTCTAAGAGATGGAGACAGCTGGTGGATAAAGGTACGAGGGGAGAAGGGGAGACACACCCAGCAGCTCACAGTGGATTGGAAGAGTTATATTGCCATCTGTAGGAGCATGCTTTTAAAAAATTATAAACTCCTTCTAGTTTTGTCATGGGAGTACAGTGAATGCAATGTGCAGGATATTCATTGAGTCAGAGTAATACCATCTGTTTCTCAAAATAATAATGGACCTCCCTCTTCTCCCTCTCCCTCTAACCCTGACCCTCTTCTCCCTCTCCCTCTAACCCTGACCCTCTTCTCCCTCTCCCTCTAACCCTGACCCTCTTCTCCCTCTCCCTCTAACCCTGACCCTCTTCTCCCTCTCCCTCTAACCCTGACCCTCTTCTCCTTCTCCCTAACCCTACCTCTTCTCCCTCTAACCCTACCTCTTCTCCCTCTAACCCTGACCCTCTTCTCCCTCTCCCTCAAACCCTACCTCTTCTCCCTCAAACCCTGACCCTCTTCTCCCTCTCCCTCAAACCCTGACCCTCTTCTCCATCTCCCTCAAACCCTGACCCTCTTCTCCCGCTAACCCTACCTCTTCTCCCGCTAACCCTACCTCTTCTCCCGCTAACCCCTACCTCTTCTCCCGCTAACCCTACCTCTTCTCCCGCTAACCCTGACCCTCTTCTCCCGCTAACCCTGACCCTCTTCTCCCTCTTCCTCTAACCCTGGCCCTCTAACCCTGACCCTCTTCTCTTTCTCCCTCTAACTCTGACCCTCTTCTCCTTCTCCCTCTAACCCTGACTCTCTTCTCCCTCAAACCCTACCTCATCTCCCTCAAACCCTACCTCTTCTCCCTCAAACCCTGACCCTCTTCTCCCTCTCCCTCTAACCCTACCTCTTCTCCCTCTAACCCTACCTCTTCTCCCGCTAACCCTGACCCTCTTCTCCCGCTAACCCTGACCCTCTTCTCCCGCTAACCCTGACCCTCTTCTCCCTCTAACCCTGACCCTCTTCTCCCTCTCCCTCTAACCCTCTTCTCCCGCTAACCCTGACCCTCTTCTCCCGCTAACCCTGACCCTCTTCTCCCGCTAACCCTGACCCTCTTCTCCCGCTAACCCTGACCCTCTTCTCCCGCTAACCCTGACCCTCTTCTCCCGCTAACCCTGACCCTCTTCTCCCGCTAACCCTGACCCTCTTCTCCCTCTAACCCTGACCCTCTTCTCCCTCTCCCTCTAACCCTACCTCTTCTCCCTCTCCCTCTAACCCTGACCCTCTTCTCCCTCTAACCCTGACCCTCTTCTCCCGCTAACCCTACCTCTTCTCCCTCTAATCCTGACCCTCTTCTCCCGCTCCCTCTAACCCTGACCCTCTTCTCCCTCTCCCTCAACCCTGGCCCTCTTCTCTCCTTTTCCCTCTAACCCTGACCCTCTTCTCCTTCTCCCTCTGACCCTACCTCTTCTCCCTCTAACCCTGACCCTCTTCTCCCTCTAACCCTACCTCTTCTCCCTCTCCCTCAAACCCTACCTCTTCTCCCTCAAACCCTGACCCTCTTCTCCCTCTCCCTCTAACCCTACCTCTTCTCCCTCTAACCCTACCTCTTCTCCCTCTAACCCTACCACTTCTCCCTCTAACCCTGACCCTCTTCTCCCTCTAACCCTACCTCTTCTCCCTCTAACCCTACCTCTTCTCCCTCTCCCTCAAACCCTACCTCTTCTCCCTCTAACCCTGACCCTCTTCTCCCTCTAACCCTGACCCTCTCTCCCTCTCCCTCTAACCCTACCTCTTCTCCCTCTAACCCTACCTCTTCTCCCTCTAACCCTACCTCTTCTCCCTCTAACCCTGACCCTCTTCTCCCGCTAACCCTGACCCTCTTCTCCCGCTAACCCTGACCCTCTTCTCCCGCTTCCCTAACCCTCTTCTCCCGCTAACCCTGACCCTCTTCTCCTCCCTCTAACCCTGACCCTCCTCTTCTCCCTCTAACCCAACCTCCTCCCTCTAACCCTACCTCTTCTCCCTCTAACCCTGACCCTCTTCTCTTTCTCCCTCTAACCCTGACCCTCTTCCTTCTCCCTCTAACCCTGACCTCTTCTCCCTCTAACCCTGACCTCTTCTCCCTCTAATCCTGACCCTCTTCTCCCGCTCCCTCTAACCCTACCTCTTCTCCCTCTAACCCTACCTCTTCTCCCTCTAACCCTACCTCTTCTCCCTCTAACCCTACCTCTTCTCCCTCTAACCCTACCTCTTCTCCCTCTAACCCTACCTCTTCTCCCTCTAACCCTACCTCTTCTCCCTCTAACCCTGACCCTCTTCTCCCTCTAACCCTACCTCTTCTCCCTCTAACCCTACCTCTTCTCCCTCTAACCCTACCTCTTCTCCCGCTAACCCTGACCCTCTTCTCCCTCTAACCCTGACCCTCTTCTCCCGCTCCCTCTAATCCTGACCCTCTTCTCCCTCTCCCTCGAACCCTGGCCCTCTTCTCTCCTTTTCCCTCTAACCCTGACCCTCTTCTCCTTCTCCCTCTGACCCTACCTCTTCTCCCTCTAACCCTGACCCTCTTCCTCTAACCCTGGCCCTCTAACCCTGACCCTCTTCTCTTTCTCCCTCTAACCCTGACCCTCTTCTCCTTCTCCCTCTAACTCTGACCCTCTTCTCCTTCTCCCTCTAACTCTGACCCTCTTCTCCCTCTCCCTCTAACCCAACCTCTTCCCCCTCTAACCCTGGCCCTCTTCTCTTTCTCCCTCTAACTCTGACCCTCTTCTCCTTCTCCCTCTACCTCTGACCCTCTTCTCCCTCTCCCTCTAACCCAACCTCTTCCCCCTCTAACCCTGGCCCTCTTCTCCCTCTCCCTCTAACCCAACCTCTTCTCCCTCTAACCCTGGCCCTCTTCTCCTTCTCCCTCTAACCCTGACTCTCTTCTCCTTCTCCCTCTAACCCTGACCCTCTTCTCCTTCTCCCTCTAACCCTGACCCTCTTCTCCCTCTCCCTCTAACCCTGACCCTCTTCTCCTTCTCCCTCTAACCCTGACCCTCTTCTCCTTCTCCCTCTAACCCTGACCCTCTTCTCCCTCTAACCCTGACCCTCTTCTCCCTCTAACCCTGACCCTCTTCTCTTTCTCCCTCTAACCCTGACCCTCTTCTCCTTCTCCCTCTAACCCTGACCCTCTTCTCCCTCTAACCCTGACCCTCTTCTCCTTCTCCCTCTAACCCTGACCCTCTTCTCCTTCTCCCTCTAACTCTGACCCTCTTCTCTGTCTCCCTCTAACCCTGACCCTCTTCTCCTTATCCCTCTCCCTCTAACCCTACCTATCAGGGCCCCAGTACGGCAGTGTGGAGAGGGCCTGGGTGGCAATGATGACCGAGGCTGAGAAGGTGAGTGAGCTGCACCAGGATGTGAAGAACGGACTGCTCAACAATGACTTTGAGAAGGTGAAGAACTGGCAGAAGGACTCCTACCACAAACAGATGATGGGAAGCTTCAAGGAAACCAAAGAGGCAGAGGAGGGCTTCAAGAAGGCCCAGAAACCATGGGCCAAGAAGCTCAAGGAGGTGAGGGGCAACCACCTGAACAACTGTACACTTGAGCATTGCTGTAGAGATCTGGACCAAATCAGAACATGCACCACGCTCTGCTGTAACCTTGAAGTAGTTTGCATTGAAATGATGCCTCCAAAAGTGTAAATATCCTTCAAAAATATACCATATCTTCTCTCCTCAGCTTGAGACTGCCAAAAAGACGTACCACCTGGCGTGTAAGGAGGAGAAGGTGGCGTCCAGCAGAGAGGCCAACAGCAAGGCAGACACCTCAGTCACAGCCGACCAGCAGAAGAAGCTCCTGGACAAGGTGGACAAGTGCAAGCAGGACTCTCAGAAGGTGAGCTCCCCTGACCCCCTACTCCCCTGACCCCTACTGTCCAGACCCCTACTGTCCAGACCCCTACTGTCCAGACCCCTACTGCCCAGTCCCCTACTGCCCAGTCCCCTACTGCCCAGACCCCTACTGCCCAGACCCCTACTGCCCAGACCCCTACTGCCCAGACCCCTACTGCCCAGTCCCCTACTGCCCAGACCCCTACTGCCCAGTCCCCTACTCCCCAGTCCCCTACTCCCCAGTCCCCTACTCCCCAGTCCCCTACTCCCCAGTCCCCTACTCCCCAGTCCCCTACTCCCCAGTCCCCTACTCCCCTGACCCCTAGGCCCCTACTCCCCAGGCCCCTACTCCCCAGGCCCCTACTGCCCAGTCCCCTACTCCCCAGCCCCACACGCCCAGTCCCCTACTCCCCAGGCCCCTACTGCCCAGTCCCCTACTCCCCAGGCCCACACGCCCAGTCCCCTACTCCCCAGGCCCATACGCCCAGGCCCCTACTGTCCAGTCCCCTACTGTCCAGTCCCCTACTGCCCAGTCCCCTACTCCCCAGGCCCACACTCCCCAGGCCCCTACTCCCCAGGCCCATACGACCAGGTCCCTACTGTCCAGACCCCTACTCCCCAGGCCCCTACCGCCCAGACCCTCCACTGCTCACCCTCCTCTTCCTCCGTCTCTTCATGATAGGGAGGCCTCTCATCCTATTGCCATTACTAGTTCCAGGAGTTTTTCTTGACCATGTGTCCTGACCAGTTAAATATCTTGGCCCAGTGATTATCTATTCACTAGTATAGTGAAGGGATTCCCAAACTCTTACACTCAGGCCCCCCTTCCAGCATTGGGGAACATCCCTCTCCGCCACCTGTGCGAGCGCACCACACCTATTTCTATGGGCACAAGCACTATTCATGGCACAAACAGTTCACAGCCCTCTTGTTGGCTTATTTCCTGCAAAACGAAAAATTTGTCCATGTCTCATGTGATATTTGAGTGACTCAAACGTTACAACAAAATCGATGGGCTAAAAAACCTAGCTAAAAAACCTAGCTAAAAAACCTAGCTAAAAAACGTTAGCTGACATGGGCTAATTGAGCTGGACATTTCTGACAAGTTGTAAATAGCTCTCTAAGGTATGCAATGACTGACTGACATAAGTGTGTGTGGGGGGGGGGCCCTCCATGCCGACGCAGGGGGAACGCCCCACAGTTTGGGAACCACAGGTAAAGTGGACTTTACTCTGCTGAGCCCACTGGAATGATATCACAGCCTTGCTTCCCCTTGACCCATTCAAACCATTGTACAAGTTATATAATACTGTCTTACAACTACTGAGAGGACAACTAATTATCATTCATCCTTGGTCAACAACAATCATCACCACTTCTCAGTAACCTCAAGCTCGTAAAGACCTTGCTATGCAGAAGCTAAAACATATAAGAAGGAAGAAGAATAAGTCACTGTTAAAACCTAAATATCCCTAGAATATATTCCTATTCATGAAAATCACAAATGAAATATATTGAGACACAGCTTAGCCTTTTGTTAATCACCTTGTCATCTCAGATTTTCAAAATATGCTTTACAGCCAAAGCTAGACAAGCATTTGTGTAAGTTTATCGATAGCCTAGCATAGCATTTTGTCCAGCTCGCAGCAGGTAACTTGGTCACGGAACTCAGAAAAGCAATCAAATTAAATCGTTTTCCTTTGAGCTTCGGATGTTTTCACTGACGAGACTCCCAGTTAGCTAGCCAATGTTCCTTTTTTCCAAAAATATTATTTTTGTAGGCGAAATGGCTCCGTTTGTTCTTCACATTTGGCTGAGAAATCGCCCGGAAATTGCAGTCACGAAAACAGAGAAAAATATTCAAAATTAGCTCCATAATATCGACAAACATGGCAAACGTTGTTTATAATCAATCCTCAAGGTGTTTTTCAAATATATATTCGATAATATATCCGTCGGGACAATTCGTTTTTCAGTAGGACCAATTGGAGTAATGGCTACCTCTGTATTTTACGCGAGAGTCACCCTGGGAGCATCAGGTGACCACTTACGCAATGTAGCCGCCTACGGCTATTCTTCAACATAAATGCGTAAAACTACGTCACAATGCGGTAGACACCTTGGGGAATACGTAGAAAGTGTAAGCTGGTTGATAGCACATTCACAGCTCAATAGGGACTCATTGGAACGCAGCGCTTTCAAAATATGGGGCACTTCCGAATTGGATTTTTCTCAGGCTTTCGCCTGCAACATCAGTTCTGTTATACTCACAGACAATATCTTTACAGTTTTGGAAACGTTAGAGTGTTTTCTATCCTAAGCTGTCAATTATATGCATACTATAGCATCTTGTCCTGACAAAATATCCCGTTTAAAACGGGAACGTTTTTTTCCCAAAAAATGAAAATACTGCCCCTAGAGTCGCAACAGGTTTTAAGGTGTAAAATATTGACATTAAAATAAACATTCTGAAAGGGCTCTGAAAAACCAAAACACATTCTGAAAGGGCTCTGAAACATTACAACACATTCTGAAAGGGCTCTGAAACATTACAACACATTCTGAAAGGGCTCTGAAAAACCAAAACACATTCTGAAAGGGCTCTGAAACATTACAACACATTCTGAAAGGGCTCTGAAACACTAAAACACATTCTGAAAGGGCTCTGAAAAACTAAAACACATTCTGAAAGGGCTCTGAAAAACCAAAACACATTCTGAAAGGGCTCTGAAAAACCAAAACACATTCTGAAAGGGCTCTGAAACATTACAACACATTCTGAAAGGGCTCTGAAACATTACAACACATTCTGAAAGGGCTCTGAAACATTACAACACATTCTGAAAGGGCTCTGAAACATTACAACACATTCTGAAAGGGCTCTGAAACATTACAACACATTCTGAAAGGGCTCTGAAACATTACAACACATTCTGAAAGGGCTCTGAAACATTACAACACATTCTGAAAGGGCTCTGAAACATTACAACACATTCTGAAAGGGCTCTGAAACATTACAACACATTCTGAAAGGGCTCTGAAACATTACAACACATTCTGAAAGGGCTCTGAAACATTACAACACATTCTGAAAGGGCTCTGAAACATTACAACACATTCTGAAAGGGCTCTGAAACATTACAACACATTCTGAAAGGGCTCTGAAACATTACAACACATTCTGAAAGGGCTCTGAAACATTACAACACATTCTGAAAGGGCTCTGAAACATTACAACACATTCTGAAAGGGCTCTGAAACATTACAACACATTCTGAAAGGGCTCTGAAACATTACAACACATTCTGAAAGGGCTCTGAAACATTACAACACATTCTGAAAGGGCTCTGAAACATTACAACACATTCTGAAAGGGCTCTGAAACACTACAACACATTCTGAAAGGGCTCTGAAACACTACAACACATTCTGAAAGGGCTCTGAAACACTAAAACACATTCTGAAAGGGCTCTGAAACACATAACCCGCTTTGCGGGGGTCAACGGACCCTCAGCTCTCAACTGTACAGCCTGTGTGGTTGTTTATCCCTTACATGTTATTAACATACTCTCTGTCTGATCTTCACCATGCAGGCTAAGGAGAAGTATGAGAAGACTCTGGATGAGCTGAGGAAGTGTACGCCCCAGTACATGGAGAACATGGAGACAGTGTTTGACACGTGTCAGCAGTTTGAGGAGAAGAGACTGAGCTTCCTCAGGGAGGTGCTGTTGGACATCAAACGACACCTCAACCTCACCGAGAACCAAAGGTAGGTCCATACTCACACCACCTGGGCACCACCATTATGATACACTGAGTCAAGATGAATGTGTCAGAATAGAGAGGTAACTTCTCTCTATCCGTCTTCAGTTACGCCACAGTGTACAGAGACCTGGAACACACCATCACCTCTTCCAGTGCACAAGATGACCTGAAGTGGTTCAGCAACAACCACGGCCCTGGTATGCATATGAACTGGCCCCAGTTTGAGGTACACAACCACTTCTTCCCAGTTAGCCTAACAATGCGTGTGTTTTAATTGATAATTTTCAACTCATGGAATTAATTTCAATTCACTTCCTCCATTGACTGAAGGGGAAAAACTAGGAATTGACTTGCAACTGGCTTGCTCCCCACCTTCCTTCCTTCCAGGAGTACAATCCAGAGCTCACTCACATGATCAGCAAACGAGAGAAGTCGAAGAAAGGGGCAGACGGTATAATGCTGACTAGCGTGACAGCAGCACCCAACCATGTGGCAGCACCCAACCATGTGGCAGCACCGAACCATGTGGCAGCACCGGCTGGAGACAGGGGCAGGTTGGTCTCACAGACAGGGGCAGGTTGGTCTCACAGACAGGGGCAGGTTGGTCTCACAGACAGGGGCAGGTTGGTCTCACAGACAGGGGCAGGTTGGTCTCACAGACAGGGGCAGGTTGGTCTCACAGACAGGGGCAGGTTGGTCTCACAGACAGGGGCAGGTTGGTCTCACAGACAGGGGCAGGTTGGTCTCACAGACAGGGGCAGGTTGGTCTCACAGACAGGGGCAGGTTGGTCTCACAGACAGGGGCAGGTTGGTCTCACAGACAGGGGCAGGTCGGTCTCACAGACAGGGGCAGGTCGGTCTCACAGACAGGGGCAGGTCGGTCTCACAGACAGGGGCAGGTCGGTCTCTCAGACAGGGGCAGGTCGGTCTCACAGACAGGGGCAGGTCGGTCTCTCAGACAGGGGCAGGTCGGTCTCTCAGACAGGGGCAGGTCGGTCTCTCAGACAGGGGCAGGTCGGTCTCTCAGACAGGGGCAGGTCGGTCTCTCAGACAGGGGCAGGTCAGACAGGGGCAGGTCGGTCTCTCAGACAGGGGCATGGTCTCTCAGACAGTCTCTCTCAGACAGGGGCAGGTCGGTCTCTCAGACAGGGGCAGGTCGGTCTCTCAGACAGGGGCAGGTCGGTCTCTCAGACAGGGGCAGGTCGGTCTCTCAGACAGGGGCAGGTCGGTCTCTCAGACAGGGGCAGGTCGGTCTCTCAGACAGGGGCAGGTCGGTCTCTCAGACAGGGGCAGGTTGGTCTCTCCACCACCACGGTTACCTTCTGTAGTAGAGTGTCATCACAGAGACCATTTTCATGTTTTCTCAATACTAACAGCAGAATGTATCTAATTTTACGATGTCAGGGGTGTAATAGGCATTGTGCAATAGTAAGTAAGTAAGCCTTGTCCGATGTGTAGTGTGTAAGGGGTTAAATAGTAAGTAAGCCTTGTCCGATGTGTAGTGTGTAAGGGGTTAAATAGTAAGTAAGCCTTGTCCGATGTGTAAGGGGTTAAATTGTAAATATGCCTTGTCCGATGTGTAAGGGGTTAAATTGTAAATATGCCTTGTCCGAGCCAGAACAGCCCATAGGTGCAATAGACAATATATGAATTATGCGTATGAGATGTTATATCTGTTTTCATACAGATGATATCAGTTGTTTGCTCAAGACTATTTCCTCTTGTATTGGGGGCTAGAACATGTATCTAATCTAATGTCCAGGAGGTGGCAGCAATGATTAATGTTGATATAAAGTTAACCGTTCATAAAAACAAAGCATGGGATGTTATTGCAAACTACAGTATCAATACGATGTCGATTAGGGCAGCCCCCCGCACCTCTCTGATGGGGTTAAATGCAGAATGTTTCGCTTGAGTGCATTCAGTTGTTCAACTAACCAGCTGTCCCCTTTCCCTTTCCAATAACCTGTTGTGAAATGTCACAGTTGTGTTTGGTAATATCTCCACAAGGGCTTTTTAGTGGCCAGAAGATGATGTCACCCAGTTGTTTTAGTATTATTATGTGATTCTAGCAGAACAGAGAAGTGGGGGCGGGGCATGTTTTCTCATGCTGGGTTGACATGAATAAAGAGATCAGCTCATAAAAGTGAAACATCCAGTTTGGGTCTCCAATTCACTCAGCCCTTTCTCCTCTGTGCTGGTCACATGATGACCATGTTGATGAATAGTGATCGTAGTTACTGGAGGAAGCTTGTGGTGAAACCTTTCTGCAACCGAACAATGATGATGATGGTCTAGGATGTTGAAACGTCTCCTCCTCCACAGTGTGAGCAGCTCTGATAAGAACCAGGCCTACTCCTCCCAGGACCAGGCCTACTCCTCCCAGGACCAGTCGGCAGAGTGGTCAGACGATGAGCAGGCCGCGCCAAACTCAGGCTCAGACACCAATGGGGGTGGAGCCAACCCCTTTGAGGATGAGTCAGCGAAGGGCGTACGGGTGAGGGCGCTGTACGACTACGACGGGCAGGAACAGGATGAACTCACCTTTAAAGCAGGTGAGCATCCCAACAAGAACTAACAGCTCTATTTGGTTGTGATTCTGTTTGTCATGCATCTTTTGAAATTGTTATGTCAAAAAAATCTATTTCCCATTTGGGACAATAACGTTACTAATACTGCTGCTACTACTGCTGCTACTACTACAACTACTACTACTACTACTACTTGTGAACCTTTTAGAAACAAAATCTGTTGATTGGGTACCACAAGAGACACTAAATTGTGCACTGGACTTTTCAATTATATTTGTTTTGATATATATGATTTAAAACCAATCATCTAACTAACCCGCAGTAGGATAAAAGGTTTCCAAACATAAAAATCAGTTTTTTTGTCTCATTACCTTTTTCATCCCAAAAAGAAAACAAACAATAGCAACATCCATGACCCTGGCATGCATATGAACTGGCAGCAGTTTGAGGTACAGTTTGCAAAAAGTTAACACACACACCTCAAATATAACCCAGATTTCAACCAAAAATCTACAACAGAGTTTCAAGGTTTGGTTGATTTCAAATTGAATTCAAATTGAATTCATGTTTGTTGATAATCAAAAATCAATCAAAATTGTATGTCAATCTGATGTCTCTCGCTCTCTCTCTCTCTCGCTCTCTCTCCCGCTCTCTCTCTCTCTCTCTCCCTCCCTCTCTCTCTCTCTCTCCACCTCGCTCTCCCTCTCTCCATCTTGCTCTCCCCCTCTCTCTTGCTCCATCTCTCCCTCTCCATCTCTCGCTCCGTCCTTTCTCACAGGAGACGAGCTAACTAAACTAGAAGACGAGGATGAGCAGGGCTGGTGTAAAGGCCTGTTGGACAGTGGCAAGTTGGGTTTATATCCTGCTAATTACGTAGAGCCCATCTAGTTGAGTTTATATCCTGCTGATTACGTAGAGCCCATTTTGTTGGGCTTATATCCTGCTAATTACGTAGAGCCCATCTAGTTACTTGGGTCACCCAGACTGAACCGTCCAATCATACTGCACATTGCCAGAGACTTCAAAGCAACGCTTCCCTGTTCCCCCTCTCTGCCTGACCAACCAACACACTGACTGAGCAGTCTTTATTTAAACACTCCCCTAGGATCCACATCAGAGAAACACAGCACCAACATAACCAACACATATCAGCTACAACACTGGGATTGTTACCACAGTCAAACCATGGCAGTATGTGTGTACCAACAACAACTCCTACGAGCGCAGGAAAAACATTCTGCCGTGTTCTATTCCAATGTTGTGCTGTGGTTGTGATGAAATTTACCTGGCAGTATGGAAGTATGTTCCCTCGTAACACTAGTGATATGGTATAGTCAATGGTGCCTGCATAGCCAGAATAAGCTATGCACTGTGCATTGTAAATATTAGCAGATTCTTTTTGCAACCTGGATGCTATGCGAAACTGTACAGTCCTGTTTTATTTTTATTTTTTTGCATCTGTCATTCCATGTAAGGTTTTAAATATGCTGTACAGTACAACAGATTCTCACTCTTTTTCTATCTTTTCTATGTGAGTTGCTCCTGTGTTGAGTGTTTTTCCCCCTGAAGTCCCCCTGAGCAACAGCAGCAGCATGTCCTACTGGATCACAATAATGACATTTAGCTGATCCTTGACAAATCACTGTCGAGCGGAGCAGAGCAGTACTACACTGTTGAGCAGAGCAGTACTACACTGTTGAGCAGAGCAGTACTACACTGTTGAGCGGAGCAGTACTACACTGTTGAGCGGAGCAGTACTACACTGTTGAGCGGAGCAGTACTACACTGTTGAGCGGAGCAGTACTACACTGTTGAGCGGAGCAGTACTACACTGTTGAGCGGAGCAGTACTACACTGTTGAGCGGAGCAGTACTACACTGTTGAGCGGAGCAGTACTACACTGTTGAGCAGAGCAGTACTACACTGTTGAGCGGAGCAGAGCAGTACTACACTGTTGAGCGGAGCAGAGCAGTACTACACTGTTGAGCGGAGCAGAGCAGTACTACACTGTTGAGCGGAGCAGAGCAGTACTACACTGTTGAGCGGAGCAGAGCAGTACTACACTGTTGAGCGGAGCAGAGCAGTACTACACTGTTGAGCGGAGCAGAGCAGTACTACACTGTTGAGCGGAGCAGAGCAGTACTACACTGTTGAGCAGAGCAGTACTACACTGTTGAGCAGAGCAGTACTACACTGTTGAGCAGAGCAGTACTACACTGTTGAGCAGAGCAGTACTACACTGTTGAGCGGAGCAGAGCAGTACTACACTGTTGAGCGGAGCAGTAGTACTACACTGTTGAGCGGAGCAGAGCAGTACTACACTGTTGAGCGGAGCAGAGCAGTACTACACTGTTGAGCGGAGCAGAGCAGTACTACACTGTTGAGCGGAGCAGAGCAGTACTACACTGTTGAGCGGAGCAGAGCAGTACTACACTGTTGAGCGGAGCAGAGCAGTACTACACTGTTGAGCGGAGCGGAGCAGTACTACACTGTTGAGCGGAGCGGAGCAGTACTACACTGTTGAGCGGAGCAGAGCAGTACTACACTGTTGAGCAGAGAATTTTTTAATTTTAATTTTACCTTTATTTAACTAGGCAAGTCAGTTAAGAACAAATTCTTATTTTCAATGACGGCCTAGGAACAGTGGGTTAACTGCCTGTTCAGGAGCAGAAATAGGCTTGTCATCAGAAATGGACTGTCCCTGACCAAATTAAAGGAGCCAAATAAATGTGGGAATATGAGCTAATTCTGGGAATTTGCTGTATGGATGATCACATTTCCAGTAACAACCCAACGAGAGCCCCACTTCCCCATGGGAGATACTAGATCCTGTCTCCTCTCGCTCAACACTGTAACCTTAACTGTTTTTATTGCCATGGCTTCAGTTTATTATACAACTTCTATGTCCTGTCTTTTTTCTGAATGAAAATGATAAGTCACCTTTACTGTGTCCCGGCTCAGTCTCCACCTTGCTATCTCTGATCTAACAGTCATTGCATGCTCGATCACCATAAATAAGCATTGAATTCTACTGTGAGCTTACTGTACAAATTGAACTAACTTTGTTTATGTTTTTATCCTGTCTGTTGAATCCTAAACATAATCTTAGGAAAACTGATGCCAATGATTTTGGTCTCTTAACTGGCAAAATTTAGACAAATCAGTATATTCAATGTTTTTTAACATCTCCAAATAATTGGGAGAATTTGAATCTATGCAGCACAAAATCCTGTTAAATCTCAATCCTTGTATTTTGAGCTAGTGAATCCAGAATCTTCAGCAGAGATTATACTTGTAATATGTGTGACTGTTATGACACAGCTGTTGTGTTCGTTTCCTTAGCAACCCTGGGAGGTAGTGAAGGCTATAATACCCCGATTGCTCTCTCAACACAAGAGGTGTGTACTCTTACTGACATGGGGACAAAAAGCTACAGTACAAAGTGCACTGAAGAAAAAGGCAGAAAGCGGAGCCTCCACTGAAATATTGATGAGGAAACTGAATTTTCTGCTGCTAGAAGTTTATTCTGGAGATCTGGGATATATGGCTGTGGGGGGACATTTTGGGACTGTACACATCCGATTGTGGGATAAAACACTTACCATCAGCTCTCAAAATGAGTGTTGTGGCAGCGCAAGCTCTGAAACACAAGCCTAGCTAACTCCGTAAATGCTTTACCTGAGCCACCACTCATACTCACAACACACACTCTAACAGGGAGAGAAAGAGAGCATGCATATTTAACGATGCATTTACCTTGCATTTTACCTCGTTTTGCGTACTGTATGTAGGGGAACCAGTGGTCGGACATGTGGGAAATCCCTAGAAGTCTGTCTGTTTAGAATAATAGCTATTTACTCTACAAACTGTAGTGCCTGTTCATCTGCATACAACAAAATAAAATTCTTCATCAAAACATTGATATGACTATTGTGATGATGATAGGTACATGCATTCTGTGGATAGAGGGGTGGTATAAAAAAAAATCCCCGATGCTGGATCCAAGAGGATAGCGTAAAAACAAAAAAGTAAATCTGCACCCTGGTATGATGCTCCAAAAATATGCACTCTGTGGACATGTAGACAAACACTCTTAGAAAAAAGGGTTATACGGTTGTCCCCATAGGTGAACCCTTTTTGGTTCCATGTAGAACCCTTTTGGGTTCCAGTTAGAACTGTTTTTGAAAGGGTTCTACATGGAAACCCAAAATATTCTACCTGGAACCAAAAGTTTCTTCAAAGGGTTATCCTTTGGGGACAGTCGAAGAACCGTTTTTTGTTCTAGATAGAAAAGAAATTGCTAGGAGTGTAGTGTCCATTTATGTATATTCTAGACCCTGGGTATTCAACGCCTACCCCGCTAGGTCTGGAGCCTGCTGGTTTTCTGTTCTACCTGATAATTAAATGCACACACCTGGTATCCCAGGTCTAAATCAGTCCCTAGGGGGGCAATGAAAAAAATGCAGTGGAACTGACTTCAAGGTCCAGAGTTGAGTTTGAGGGCTCTAGACTATGTGGAGGACCCCATTTAATATGGAACCGACGTTAAATCACTTTACATAAAGCCTGGAGATAAAGCACTCTGCAGCTTATCATTAGCATATATGAGCCTTTATAACGTCTTATGACAAGTCTAATCATTGCTATACCTGCAGGCTGTAAGTAAAGTGTTCCCCATCTCGCCACTAGAGTCGTGCGGACCTGGAACCGGAGCTTGTCCAATTTGATTGGAACTTGGAGCAAGATTCCCAAAGGCTGGAGCGTCGGCCTTCTCGCCAGCTCCAATTTTGCTCCAGTAACACTCACTCCACGAGCTCAGGGCATTCCGCTCCAGCATGCATTTGTAGTCTACTAGTGTGCTGCTAATAGTCCCTTGCTTTAGCTACTGTCATGGAATTAGCTAAATGTTTAAAAAAAAATGTTTTTACGGATAAAACGCACAGGTGCCAAATCAAGGTGACTTACAAAGATGAGGACCAAGAGCATGAGAGGGAGTGCGGCCGCTGTTATGTTTTTTATTTTATTTTTTTTATGAAAAAAATAATTCATAATACAAAAATCAACTTACATTGCTACATCAAACATGTCTAACAAACCAAACACAGGTATTTTAACAATACTCAAACATACAAAAAATATCAATAAAATAACACAAAAAATAAACAATTTAATTGCAATTATATTCACTCTGAAAATATATTATTATAATGATTCATGAAGATGTTATTCTTGTAGTTATTTACTAGGGTTAATGTTTTAATAAGATAATTAAATTCAATCAGAAATGTGTAATTTTGGTATAGAATTTTGGAATTTTTGTTTGTGTATAAAGTATTTGGAAACAAGAATTTAAAAAATTAACCATTTCAGTGGTTTTGTAATCATTGCAATAGTAACATATGTCATGTCAAAAATATAGGCAGTGTTCATAATGGTAAATAAGTATTTTGCAAGGTTTTCCAAAAATTCTGACACAAATCTACATTCAAAGAACAGGTGAGACAGATTCTCACCTTCTTTTTCACAGAAAACGCTGATATCATCAATAGCCACAAATTTGGAAATCATAGAATTACATGGATATATCTTATGTCAAATTTTGAAGTGCACTTCCTTAACTTGCGACGAGCAATCCTGGATCCGGGATCGTAATCACAACCTCAAACGAATTAGCATAACGCAGCGGACATAAGTACCCCTAGAAACTTTTCCTATTTATGAAAATCGCAAATGAAATGAAATAAATATATTCAAACACAAGCTTAGCCTTTTGTTAACAACACTGTCATCTCAGATTTTCAAAATATGCGTTACAGCCAACGCTAGACAAGCATTTGTGTAAGTTTATCATGGCAAAATGCCAAGCTAGGCTCTGTTGGCAGCAGGCAACATTTTCACGAAAATAAGAAAAGCAACCAAATTAAATCATTTACCTTTGAAGAACTTTGGATGCTTTCACTCAGAAGAATCCCAGTTAGATAGCAAATGTTCCTTTTTTCCAAAAATATTATTTTTGTAGCCGTTTGTTCATCATGCATGGCTGAGAAATCGACCGGAAAATGCTACCACTACAATGCCAAACGTTTTTCTAAATTAACTCCATAATATAGACAGAAACACGGCAAACGTTGTTTAGGATCCATCCTCAAGGGGTTTTTAACATATATATTCGATAATATATCCGTCGAGGCAATTGGTTTCTCATAAGAAGCGATTGTAAAAATGGCTACCTCAGTATTTTACGCAAGATTTTCTGCGGGAGACACCATGTGACCACTTGCTATATATGGTCCCTTACGACTATTCTTCAATGGAAATGCGTAAAAAGACGTCACAATGCTGTAGACACCTTGGGGAATATGTGGAAAACGTAAGCTCATTTGTAGCTCATTCACAGCCATATAAGGAGTCATTGGCATTAGGCGGTTTCAAAAAATGCGTCACTTCCTGGTTGGATTTTTATCTGGGTTTCGCCTGTAACATCAGTTCTGTGACACTCACAGACAATATCTTTGCAGTTTTGGAAACGTCAGAGTGTTTTCTTTTCAAAGCTGTCAATTATATGCATAGTCGAGCATCTTTTCGTGACAAAATATCTTGTTTAAAACGGGAATGTTTTTCATCCAAAAATGTCAATAGCGCCCCCTAATGCATAACTGTTTTTTAACTTTGTTTGGTATACAGTATTTGTAAGGCCTTAACCAAGCATTTTTCCAGACAATGTCAGGAATAAGCATGTTCCAGAAAAACTTTCCCTTCGGTGTAAGTTGGTTTTGTGAATGAAGAATTTGTCTTATATATTTAATACAACAAGATCTCTCAAGTAAGCCCACGCCTTCCTTCTGAGTTCTGGATAAACTCTGTAATCATTCCCAAAATTAAGATGAGTTTAGACCACTGGGAATGGCTTTGATCACAGAAATAAACTCTCTGAAAGGTATTGGAAACTCTTTCAATGTTATAAATCGTTCATATGTGAGAATATTACCCTTGTTGTCGAAAATATCAAGAACAAAATCAATATTCCTCTCCTGCCAGCTGGGGTAGAACAAAAAAAAATTCCTTACAGTTATGTCTGAATTATTCCACAAAAGAGCTTTATGAGGGGAAAAAAAATGTGTAGGAAATATTTTCCAGGCCATTAAAGCTTGTTGGTGAAACCTAGCCAATTTAGCAGGTAATCTTTCAGGAATATAATTACATTTCAATAAAAATTGGAGACCTCCCAATTTATTAAACACATTATTTGGAATGAACCAGTTTATCTTGAAAGTGTTATTTATGTCAACAAAATCCAACACTTCTAGACCGCCTTCAGCTCTTTTGTTAGAAAGGACAGATTTGTGACGGCCCTTCATAAATCCTGTTTGAGTTTAATTTATAATGGTATCTATTCCTTTCTTCAATCTTTTGGCATAAACCAGAGCAATCAATTTGTAATCAACATTTAATAAAGTATTTGGTCTCCAATTGTCAATCGGGCTTTGGAATCAATTAAATAAGGCCCTGTTTCATAGTGGAGACCATTTCCCCATTTTTAATGCAATCTTGAAACATATGGAAAATCGGGTCTTCTAGTAACTCCCAAAACTGTCTATAGAATTCAACTGACAGACCATCAGGGCCAGGTGATTTCAACTGACAGACCATCAGGGCCAGGTGCTTTCAACTGACAGACCATCAGGGCCAGGTGATTTCAACTGACAGACCATCAGGGCCAGGTGATTTCAACTGACAGACCATCAGGGCCAAACAAACGGAGGTATTTTGGATATAAAAATAATCTTTATGGAACAAAAGGGACATTTATTGTGTAACTGGGAGTCACGTGAGTGAAAACATCCGAAGATCATCAAAGGTAAACGATTCATTTGATTGCTTTTCTGATTTTCGTGACCAAGCTACTTGATGCTAAGTGTACTTAATGTTTTGTCGAGCGATCGATAAAATTACACAAACGCTTGGATTGCGTTCGCTGTAAAGCATATTTTCAAAATCTGACACAACAGGTGGATTAACAAAAGGCTAAGCTGTGTTTTCCTATATTGCACTTGTGATTTCATGAATATAAATATTTGTAGTAATATTCATTGAATGTAGCGCTATGCAATTCAGCGGTTGTTGATGACAATTATCCCGTTAACTGGATTGCAGCCATAACAAACTCTCCCCCAAGAGCTTTCCTTGCCAAACCAATTCCAGCCACTCTTGTTACAGCTTGATTTTACTGCACTCCAAATCCTGTATAAATTCCAATTCCTTTTCATGCTGAACTCGATCATGCTCTAGCTTACCGCAATCATGTTCTAGGTTAACACAATCATACTCTAGCTGTAACAGACACACTTCTTGGTGCTGTTCAAAAGAAAGACTACTAGGGCTAACAGACAGAGCGGCCTTTGTAAACTGCGAAACTGGGGGGGTGGCAAGTCCTCGGCAGAGGCTGTCCCAGTGGTACCTACGAGTATACCACTCCATCAGATTGGCCTCCGATAACATAAGTTTTGAAGTTTATCACTAATTTCAAACTGGTATTGTTCAGCAATCTTCAACATCTGTTTTTAGTACATCATTCTAACAGTTCCTCTAATGGAACGCGAATGAACTCATCTACATTAGACGTCATAGTCACAAGTAACTGCTAAGAAAAAATCTCTTCACCTCTACTGAGCACACCAGACCGGATCACAACAAGAGAAACGCCAATCACACTGGGCACCACAGGAGAGAGACGAGATATATAAAAAGCTTTCCCAAATCCTACCATAGCTCAACACTAGTCTTCGTGTGAATTCACAGTGGGTAATTATGAGCTGTAGCCAGCTGGCACGGAAAACCCCCCCAGCACGCTGGCGGATTCCCTCCGAGCCAGGGATGTGCCCCCGAGACAACTGCTCTCCCCACGGACACCACACAAAAATAACAAACAAAATAACCATGCCCAACATATTCCAAAGGGAACATGTCACTAAGCCTAACAGGGGAAAAGAAAGGCTATAGCTCCAGGTAGCAAATGGCACTACACTACCCACATTTCCCACTGTGTTACACAGCAGATTGTACTCACCTCCTCGGACCAATGTCCCAACAGAAAGTAGAGCAAGAGTTTCCAGCCTGGGCAGGGGGCTGAAAACGAACCAATGTTCCTCTCTCCAACGCAGCACACAATCCACCGCAGTGGCAAGTTCACCAAACAACCATAAACAAAGACAACCAACCCTGGGCCTACCAAACAAACATAAACAAAGACAACAAACCCTGGGCCTACCAAACAAACATAAACAAAGACAACAAACCCTGGGCCTACCAAACAAACATAAACAAAGACAACAAACCCTGGGTCTACCAAACAAACAAAGACAAACCCTGGGCCTACCAGACAAACATAAACAAAGACAACAAACCCTGGGCCTACCAGACAAACATAAACAAAGACAACAAACCCTGGGCCTACCAGACAAACATAAACAAAGACAACCAACCCTGGGCCTACCAGACAAACATAAACAAAGACAACAAACCCTGGGCCTACCAGACAAACATAAACAAAGACAACAAACCCTGGGCCTACCAGACAAACATAAACAAAGACAACAAACCCTGGGCCTACCAGACAAACATAAACAAAGACAACAAACCCTGGGCCTACCAAACAAACATAAACAAAGACAACAAACCCTGGGCCTACCAGACAAACATAAACAAAGACAACAAACCCTGGGCCTACCAGACAAACATAAACAAAGACAACAAACCCTGGGCCTACCAAACAAACAAACAAAGACAACAAACCCTGGGTCTACCAAACAAACAAACAAAGACAACAAACCCTGGGCCTACCAAACAAACATAAACAAAGACAACCAACCCTGGGCCTACCAAACAAACATAAACAAAGACAACAAACCCTGGGCCTACCAAACAAACAAACAAAGACAACAAACCCTGGGCCTACCAAACAAACAAACAAAGACAACAAACCCTGGGCCTACCAAACAAACATAAACAAAGACAACAAACCCTGGGCCTACCAAACAAACATAAACAAAGACAACAAACCCTGGGCCTACCAAACAAACATAAACAAAGACAACAAACCCTGGGTCTACCAAACAAACAAAGACAACAAACCCTGGGCCTACCAGACAAACATAAACAAAGACAACAAACCCTGGGCCTACCAGACAAACATAAACAAAGACAAACCCTGGGCCTACCAAACAAACATAAGACAACAAACACTGGGTCTACCAAACAAACAAAGACAACCAACCCTGGGCCTACCAAACAAACATAAACAAAGACAACAAACCCTGGGCCTACCAAACAAACATAAACAAAGGCCACCAACCCTGGGCCTACCAGACAAACATAAACAAAGACAACAAACCCTGGGTCTACCAAACAAACAAAGACAAACAACCCTGGGCCTACCAAACAAACAAACAAAGACAACAAACCCTGGGCCTACCAAACAAACAAACAAAAACAACAAACCCTGGGCCTACCAAACAAACAAACAAAAACAAACCCTGGGCCTACCAAACAAACAAACAAAAACAACAAACCCTGGGCCTACCAAACTGACATAAACAAAGGCCACCAACCCTGGGCCTACCAAACAGCACATAATCAAAGGCCACCAACCCTGGGCCTCCCAAACAAACATAAACAAAGACAACAAACCCTGGGCCTACCAAACAAACATAAACAAAGACAACCAACCCTGTTGCTACCAAACAAACATAAACAAAGACAACAAACCCTGGGCCTACCAAACAAACAAACAAAGACAACAAACCCTGGGTCTACCAAACAAACAAAGACAACAAACCCTGGGCCTACCAGACAAACATAAACAAAGACAACAAACCCTGGGCCTACCAGACAAACAAACAAAGACAACAAACCCTGGGCCTACCAAACAAACATAAGACAACAAACACTGGGTCTACCAAACAAACAAAGACAACCAACCCTGGGCCTACCAAACAAACATAAACAAAGACAACAAACCCTGGGCCTACCAAACAAACATAAACAAAGGCCACCAACCCTGGGCCTACCAGACAAACATAAACAAAGACAACAAACCCTGGGCCTACCAAACAAACATAAGACAACAAACCCTGGATCTACCAAACAAACAAAGACAACAAACCCTGGGCCTACCAAACAAACAAACAAAGACAACAAACCCTGGGTCTACCAAACAAACAAAGACAACAAACCCTGGGCCTACCAGACAAACATAAACAAAGACAACAAACCCTGGGCCTACCAGACAAACATAAACAAAGACAAACCCTGGGCCTACCAAACAAACATAAACAAAGACAACAAACCCTGGGCCTACCAAACAAACATAAGACAACAAACACTGGGTCTACCAAACAAACAAAGACAACCAACCCTGGGCCTACCAAACAAACATAAACAAAGACAACAAACCCTGGGCCTACCAAACAAACATAAACAAAGGCCACCAACCCTGGGCCTACCAGACAAACATAAACAAAGACAACAAACCCTGGGCCTACCAAACAAACATAAGACAACAAACCCTGGATCTACCAAACAAACAAAGACAACAAACCCTGGGCCTACCAAACAAACAAACAAAGACAACAAACCCTGGGTCTACCAAACAAACAAAGACAACAAACCCTGGGCCTACCAGACAAACATAAACAAAGACAACAAACCCTGGGCCTACCAGACAAACATAAACAAAGACAACAAACCCTGGGCCTACCAAACAAACAAACAAAGACAACAAACCCTGGGCCTACCAAACAAACATAAGACAACAAACACTGGGTCTACCAAACAAACAAAGACAACCAACCCTGGGCCTACCAAACAAACATAAACAAAGACAACAAACCCTGGGCCTACCAAACAAACATAAACAAAGGCCACCAACCCTGGGCCTACCAGACAAACATAAACAAAGACAACAAACCCTGGGCCTACCAAACAAACATAAGACAACAAACCCTGGATCTACCAAACAAAGACAACCAACCCTGGGCCTACCAAACAAACAAACAAAGACAACAAACCCTGGGCCTACCAAACAAACATAAACAAAGGCCACCAACCCTGGGCCTACCAGACAAACATAAACAAAGACAACAAACCCTGGGCCTACCAAACAAACATAAGACAACAAACCCTGGGTCTACCAAACAAACAAAGACAACCAACCCTGGGCCTACTAAACAAACAAACAAAAACAAACCCTGGGCCTACCAAACAAACAAACAAAAACAACAAACCCTGGGCCTACCAAACTGACATAAACAAAGGCCACCAACCCTGGGCCTACCAAACAGCACATAATCAAAGGCCACCAACCCTGGGACTACCAAACAAACATAAACAAAGGCCACCAACCCTGGGCCTACCAAACAAACATAAACAAAGGCCACCAACCCTGGGCCTACCAAACAAACATCAACAAAGGCCACCAACCCTGTTGCTACCAAACAGCGCAACTCAAAAAAGCTGTAACAAAAGATGCAAACAAAGCACCTACAGATTTGATCAAAACACTAACTCCACATTTTCTCCCAAACAAAATAATCATACCAGTTAGCTTAACAACACTAGTATTAGGCCTACTGGCATACCTTTCCAGCTTTGATGACATCACCGGACAACAAAAATCACTGATAAGTCTCTAAGGCACTATACCAAACACTTATAAGATTAGGCAGTGAATACCAACCAAAGCACATCCCAATTAGCATCAACCTATCATAATGCAACAAAATACTATACGCCAAAATGTCTAGGAACCAACCTTACATCCCGGACGAGCCCCCAATTGTTTTGAACCGGCTCGTAAAAAAGAGCGAGACGAGGAGATAAAGACAGAACAAAAATATAGTTATAGAAACAAAATAAACTATATCCAAATAACAATGGTGTGTGTATTCAGTAGTCAGTAGTGTAAGTGAGTGGATGCGTGCATAGATGGTGATATTGAGGGCTGTTGAGAGGTGCCAAAACAAATGAATGCATAGAACCCCAAGTTGCCACAACAAAAGCCAACAGTGTGTCTGCGTGTGTAACGGTTTTCATGTGGTGAAGGAGAGTCGGACCAAACTGCAGCGTGTAGATTGCGATCCATGTTTAATCACACAACGTAAAACACAAATAAACACAAACACTACAAAACAATAAACGAAAACCGAAAACAGCCTATACTTGTGTCAACTAACACAGCACAAGGACATCAAGACACTCAGGACAATCACCCACAATACAACCAAAGAATATGGCTGCCTAAATATGGTTCCCAATCAGAGACAACGATAAACACCTGCCTCTGATTGAGAACCACTTCAGACAGCCATAGACTTAACTAGAACACCCCACTAAGCTACAATCCCAATACCAACACACCACATACAAAAACCCATGCCACACCCTGGCCTGACCAAATACATGAAGAAAAACACAAAATACTACGCCCAGGGCGTGACAGCGTGGGGAGAATACAACAGGAGGAGAACCTTATAGTGAAATGCTTACTTACAAGTCCTTTTAACCAACAATGCCGTTTTAAAAATAAAATAAATAAAAGTAACAAATAATTAAAGAGCAGCAGTGAAATAAAGAGTAAATGTGCAGGGGTACCAGTTAGTTGAGGTAATAGAGGTAATATATACATGTAGGTAGAGTTATTAAAGTGACTATGCATATATAATAAACAGAGAGTAGCAGCAGCGTAAAAGAGGGAGTGAGGTGGGTTATGCAAATAGCCTGGGTAGCCATTTGATTAGATGTTCAGGAGTCTTATGGCTTGGGGTAGAAATAGCTTAAAAGCCTCTTGGACCTAAACTTGGCGCTCCGGTACCGCGTGCGGTAGCAAAGAGAACAGTCTACGACTAGGGTGGCTGGAGTCTATGACAATTTGTAGGGCCTTACTCTGACACCGCCTGGTAGTCCTGGATGGCAGGAAGCTTGGCCCCAGTGACGTACTGGGCCATATGCACTACCCTCTGTAGTGCCTTGCTGTCGGAGGCCGAGCAGTTGCCATACCAGGCAGTGATGCATATCCTCCGCTTTTGAGACGCTGTTGAGACGTGGTAGACTGCGGAGAACCTCTTCCATGGCCGTCCCCAGTTGAACCAGCTGATCATTGTGTTGATGAAGAAGGTCACCTTGTTCATTGATCGTCTGGGAGATGTCCGGTTGTCCTGCTGCTTCCATATTTTGAGTTGGTATTCTGTAGTGATGGGGCAGTGAGTTGGAAACATGTGCAGGTGAAACATTTGAATAAAACAACAAAACCAAGAACACGACACTAACATAAGGCAGTATGCCGATACACAAGAACACTACCAACTGGTGAGTGAACCTGGAAGAGGAAATGATGAAGGTAATGGAGTCCAGGTGTGAATCATAATGAATCATAATGATTCACAGGTGCGTGTAATGATGAGTGCCAGGTGTGTGTAATGTTGAATCACAGGACCAGTGGTTAGTACTCTGGTGAACGTGACAGCAGGGACCCATCGTGCTTCTGCCTCCCCTGCTGGTGCAGGGTTCTTCTTTATGAAAAAAAGACAACATCCTGCACCCGTGTATCAACTACTAAGGCCTCAATAACATCACAGTAAAAAAAAACGTTACTCACTACCACTCCTCTGCTCGGCATCCAAGCCTCTCCAGGGGGCGATCATCTTTTCGAAGTTGGACCTTCGGAACGCCTATCACCTAGGTCGGATACGGGAAGAAGACGAGTGGAAGAAAGCTTTCAACATGGCTAGCGGACACTACGAGTACCTGGTTTTGTCATTCGGACTGACCAACACTCCTGCAGTGTTCCAGGCCCAGGTCAACATCCTTGTCTTTTCCCGTTTGGCTCAAGAGGATGTCATTCATGCCCGACAAGTCCTCCAGCATCTCCTGGAGAACCAGCTGTTTGTTAAAGTGGAAAAATATTAATTCCATCGCTCCACTATCTCCTTTTTGGGATACGTCATTGCTGCAGGGAACGTTCTGATGGATCCTGACAAGGTGAGAGTGGTGGTGGATTGGCCCCAACCCACATTGAGAGTGCAGCTGCAACGTTTCCTGGTATTTGCACATTTCTACCGCCGCTTCATTCGGGGCTACAGCACCCTGGGTTCCCCTCTCTCTGCACTCACCTCTCCCAAGGTTCTGTTCACGTGGTCCCCAGGTGCTGACCAGACGTTTTTTGGATCTTAAGCATCGTTTCACCACTGCCCCCATCCTAATTCATCCGGGCCGTCCCGTCAGTTGGTGGTGGTCAACCCCTTCGGACGTTGAAGTGGGGTCCATTCTGTCCCGTTCTGCCCAGGAACAAAATTAGCTTCCATGCACTTTCCTGTCCCATTGCCTTAATCCCGCTGAGAGGAACTATGACGTTGGTAATCGGGAACTTCTCGTGGTCAAGATGTCCCTGGAGGAATGGAGGCACTGGCTTGAAGGGGCAGACCACCCATTCTTAGTGTGGACTGACCATAAGAATCTAGAATATCTTCGCACCGCCAAACACCTCAACCCAAGGCAGACTCATTGGGCTCTGTTATTCACTTGGTTCAATTTTAACATATCCTACCACCCTGTGTCCCTGCTCCGGCTGAGTAAAGGGTCAGAATACTTACACTTCTGGTCAAAAGTTATAGAACACCTGCTCATTCAAGGGTTTTTATTTATTTGACTATTTTCTACATTGTAGAACAATAGTGAAGGCATCAAAACTATAAAATAACACAAATGGAATCATGTCGTAACCAAAAAAGTGTTAAACAAATCAAAATATATTTTATATTTGAGATTCTTCAAATAACCTGCCTTGATGACAGTGTTGAGAACACCTGGCATTCTCTTAACCAGCTACCCTGGGGCGGCAGGGTAGCCTAGTGGTTAGAGCGTTGGACTAGTAACCGGAAGGTTGCAAGTTCAAACCCCCGAGCTGACAAGGTACATATCTGTCGTTCTGTCCCTGAACAGGCAGTTAACCCACTAGGCCGTCATTGAAAATAAGAATTTGTTCTTAACTGACTTGCCTGGTTAAATAAAGGTAAAATAAATTAAAAAACAGCTTCATGAGGTTTTCACCTGGAATGCATTTAAATTAACAGGTGTGCCTTGTTAATTTGTGAAACTTCTTTCCTTCTAAATGTGTTTGAGCCAATCAGTTGTGTTGTGGCATACAGCATATAGCCCTATTTGGTAAAAGATCAAGTCCATATTATAGCAAGAACAGCTCAAATAAGCAAAGAAAAATTACAGTCCATCATCACTTTAAGACATTAAGATCAGTCAATCTGGAAGATTTCAAGAACTTGAAGGTTTCTTCAAGCGCAGTCGCAAAAACCATCAAGCGCTATGATGAAACTGGCTCTCATGAGGACCGCCACAGGAAAAGACGACCCAGAGTCACCTCTGCCACAGAGGTAAGAGTTACCAGCAATTGCAGCCCAAATAAATGCTTCACAGAGTTCAAGTAACAGACACATCTCAACATCAAAAGTATTTGGTCCCCTGCTGATTTTGTACGTTTGCCCACTGACAAAGAAATGATCAGTCTATAATTTTAATGGTAGGTTTATTTGAACAGTGAGAGACAGAATAACAACAACAAAATCCAGAAAAACGCATTAAGGTCTGGGGAGTTTCCTGGCCATGGACCCAAAATATTAATGTTTTGTTCCCTGAGCCATTTAGTTATCACTTTTGCCTTATGGCAAGGTGCTCCATCATGCTGGAAAAGGCATTGTTTGTCAACAAACTGTTCCTGGATGGTTGGGAGAAGTTGCTCTCTGAGGATGTGTTGGTACCATGGCTGTGTTCTTATGCAAAATTGTGAGTGAGCCCACTCCCTTGTTGGAGAAGCAACCCCACACATGAATGGTCTCAGGATGCTTTACTGTTGGCATGACACAGGAGTGATGGTAGCGCTCACCTTGTCTTCTCCGGACAAGCTTTTTTCCGGATGCCCCAAACAATCGGAAAGGGGATTCATCAGAGAAAATGACTTTACCCCAGTCCTCAGCAGTCCAATCCCTGTACCTTTTGCAGAATATCAGTCTGTCTCTGATGGTTTTCCTGGAGAGAAGTGGCTTCTATGCTGCCCTTCTTGACATCAGGCTATCCTCCAAAAGTCTTCACCTCACTGTGCGTGCAGATGCACTCACACCTGCCTGCTGCCATTCCTGAACAAGCTCTGTACTGGTGGTGCTCCGATCCCGCAGCTGAATCAACTTTAAGAGACTGTCCTGGCGCTTGCTGGACTTTCTTGGGCACCTTGAAGCCTTCTTCACAACAATTGAACCGCTCTCCTTGAAGTTTTCGATGATCCGATAGATGGTTGATTTAGGTGCAATCTTACTGGCAGCATATCCTTGCCTGTGAAGCCCTTTTTGTGCAAAGCAATGATGACAGCACGTGTTTCCTTGCAGGTAACCATGCTTGACAGAGGAAGAACAATGATTCCAAGGCACACCCTCCTTTTGAAGCTTCCAGTCTGTTATTCAAACTCAATCAGCATGACAGAGTGATCTCCAGCCTTGTCCTCGTCAACACTCACACCTGTGTTAACGAGATAATCACTGACATGATGTCAGCTGGTCCTTTTGTGGCAGGGCTGAAATGCAGTGGACATATTTTTTGCAATTCATCTGATCACTCTTCATAACATTCTGTAATATTGGCTATATTTATGAAATGTATATTGTTATATTTGGTAGCACTTATTTGTTTTTCCTCCGCCTCAACCCCTTTCGATGAGTGGAACGGATGTGGGTGGGGCTAGGTCTACATAAGGGTGCACTTTTTTTTTAAATCCCAAAAGCTCTGAAGAAGGCTGTGAGGCCGATACGTACGCTTATTAAAGATCAGTGATACTATCCAGAGCAGTGATACTATCAAGAGCAGTGATACTATCCAGAGCAGTGTTACTATCCAGAGCAGTGATACTATCCAGAGCAGTGATATTATCCAGAGCAGTGTTACTATCCAGAGCAGTGATACTATCCAGAGCAGTGATATTATCCAGAGCAGTGATACTATCCAGAGCAGTGATACTATCCAGAGCAGTGATACTATCCAGAGCAGTGATACTATCCAGAGCAGTGATACTATCCAGAGCAGTGATACAATCCAGAGCAGTGATACTATCCAGAGCAGTGATACTATCCAGAGCAGTGATATTATCCAGAGCAGTGATATTATCCAGAGCAGTGATACTATCCAGAGCAGTGATACTATCCAGAGCAGTGATACTATCCAGAGCAGTGATACTATCCAGAGCAGTGATACTATCCAGAGCAGTGATACTATCCAGAGCAGTGATACTATCCAGAGCAGTGATACTATCCAGAGCAGTGATACTATCCAGAGCAGTGATATTATCCAGAGCAGTGATATTATCCAGAGCAGTGATACTATCCAGAGCAGTGATACTATCCAGAGCAGTGATACTATCCAGAGCAGTGATACTATCCAGAGCAGTGATACTATCAAGAGCAGTGATACTATCCAGAGCAGTGATACTATCCAGAGCAGTGATACTATCCAGAGCAGTGATACTATCCAGAGCAGTGATACTATCCAGAGCAGTGATACAATCCAGAGCAGCGTGCGTTTTCCTTTTTCCTTCATCTTGTTCAACTGTTAAAATGCACCTTCAAAAAGATTGTTTAGATATTCAAGTGCCTTTTGAATTTTGGTGCTGCATTAATAAAGACCATAAATGGTTAAAGAAAATTGTGATTAATAAAAACATATACCAATTTAATTTAAGAGATTTTCGATGTACCTATTCCATGGCACATGGTTTATGAACTGTCAAGTAAAAAAATTCAAAACTTCACGGATTCAAAACTTCACATTTTTTTATTTTAAATTCTTGCAACCAATATAATGTTATATATATGGGGGACACAATCTTCCCATCTCTGCAGATTTTGCTGTGAGGAGGCAGAGTCATTAGATAACTTATTTTGGTACTGTCCATATGTAGCTTGTTTCGGGTCACAGGTACAGGAATGGCTGAAGAATTGCATCGTTTACCTAGAACAAACGCAGCAGATAGCAACACTGGGCGATTTGAAAAGTCATAGTCAATTAATCAATAATATAATAATTATTTGAGCAACATTTTTTATCTTTAATTGACAAGCTATGACAATAGAAATGTTCAGTACTTTTGTGAAGTATCACAGCACAGTTAAAAAATATATGGCAAACAGAAATCCAAAATGGATGGTGTTAAGAAATAGATGGGAGAGGTTGAATGGAGCTGAAGGGGGGGACTAATAACAACAAGATAACCAATGTAAAATATGCAGGGCCTGTAAAATGTATATAGGTTCAGAAATGTTGTGAAATAGCACAGTTACAAATAGAAATCAGAAGAGGAAGGACTAAAAACAAACAAAATATAACTATTGTAAAATAGATTGTGCCTGTAAAATGTGTATAATATGTATAAACTGAAGGTAGAAGCCTAAGTGTTATTGTTTATTAGTTTACTCCAATTGGGGGAGGGGTGGTAGGGTTTGTGGGGAATAATAAAGGTATATTCTAAAAAAAAGTATGTGTGTATGTGTAACAGTATAACTTTATACCATCCCCTCGCCCGAACCAGGGACCCTCTACACACATCAACAACAGTCACCCTCGAAGCATCGTTACCCATCGCTCCACAAAAGCCACGGCCCTTGCAGAGCAAGGTGAACTACTACTTCAAGGTCTCAGAGCAAGTGACGTCACCGATTGAAACGCTATTTAGCGCGCACCGCTAACTAAGCTGGCCGTTTCACATCCGTTACATATGTATATAAACTCAGCAAAAAAAGAAACGTCCCTTTTTCAGGACCCTGTCTTTCAAAGATAATTTGTAAAAATCCAAATAACTTCACAGATTTTCATTGTAAAGGGTTAAAACACTGCTTCCCATGCTTGTTCAATGACCATCAATAATGAATGAAAATGCACCTGTGGAGTGGTTTTTAAGACACTAACCGCTTACAGACGGTAGGCAATTAAGGTCACCGTTATGAAAACTTAGGACACTAAAGAGGCCTTTCTACGGACTCTGAAAAACACCAAAAGAAAGATGCCCAGGGTCCCTATTCATCTGTGTGAACGTACCTTAGGCATGCAGCAAGGAGGCATGAGGACTGCAGATGTGGCCAGGGCAATACATTTAAATGTCCGTACTGTGAGCTGCATAAGACAGGATGGACAGCTGATCATCCTCGCAGTGGCAGACCATGTGTAACAACACCTGCACGCGACAGGTACAGGATGGCAACAACAACTGCCTGAGTTACACCAGGAACGCACAATCCCTCTATCAGTGCTCAGAAAGTCTGCAATAGGCTGAGAGACGCTGGACTGATGGCTTGTAGGCCTGTTGTAAGGCAGGTAGGTCCTTACCAGACATCACCGGCAACAACGTTGCCTACGGGCACAAACCCAGACAGGACTGGACCAGACAGGACTGGACCAGACAGGACTGGCAAAAAGTGCTCTTCACTGACAAGTCGCGGTTTTGTCTCACCAGGGGTGATGGTCAGAATCACGTTTATCGTCAAAGGAATGAGCGTTACACCGAGGCCAAAACTCTGGAGCGGGATCGATTTGGACGTGGAGGGTCCATCATGGTCTGGGGCGGTGTGTCACAGCATCATCGGACTGAGCTTGTTATCATTGCAGGCAATCTCAATGCTGTGTGTTGCAGGGAAGACATCATCCTCCCTAATGTGGTACCATTCTTGCAGGCTCATCCTGACATGACCCTCCAGCATGACAATGCATGCCACCAGCCATACTGCTCGTTCTGTGCGTGATTTCCTGCATGACAGGAATGTCAGTGTTCTGCCATGGCCAGCGAAGAGCCCGGATCTCAATCCCATTGAGTACTTCTGGGACCTGTTGGATCGGAAGGTGAGGACTAGGGCCATTCCCTCCAGAAATGTCCAGGAACTTGCAGGTGCCTTGGTGGAAGAGTGGGGTAACATCTCAGAGCAAGAACGGGCAAATCGGGTCCAGTCCATGAGGAGGAGATGCACTGCAGTACTTAATGCAGCTGGTGGCCACACCAGATACTGACTGTTACTTTTGATTTTGACCCCCCTTTGTTCAGGGACACATTAATCCATTTCTGTTAGTCACATGTCTGTGGAACTTGTTCAGTTTATGTCTCAGTTGTTGAATCTTGTTCATACAAATATTTACACATGTTAAGTTTGCTGAAAATAAACGCAGTTGACAGTGAGAGGACATTTCTATTTTTGCTGAGTTTATATATGTGAATGTATGTATATATAGTGGGGCAAAAAAGTATTTAGTCAGCCACCAATTGTGCAAGTTCTCCCACTTAAAAAGATGAGAGAGGCCTGTAATTTTAATCATAGGTACACTTCAACTATGACAGACAAAAGGAGAAAAAAAATCCAGAAAATCACATTGTAGGATTTTTTGATCTGATCTTCATCTTAGTCACAACAACAATAGACAAACACAGTGTGCTTAAACTAAAAACACACACATTATTGTATTTTTCTTCTCTATATTGAATACATCATTAAAACATTCCCAGTGTAGGTTGGAATAAGTATGTTAACCTCTAGGCTAATGACTTTTCCAAAAGCTAATTGGAGTCAAGAGTCAGCTAACCTGGAGTCCAATCAATGAGACAAGATTGGAGATGTTGGTTAGAGCTGCCTTGCCCTATAAAAAAACACTCACAAGCATGGCCTGATGTGAACCATTCCTCGAACAAAAGAGATCTCAGAAGACCTAAGATTAAGAATTGTTGATTTGCATTAAGCTGGAAAGGGTTACACAAGTATCTCTAAAAGCCTTGATGTTCATCCGTCCACAGTAAGACAAATTGTCTATAAATGTAGAAAGTTCAGCACTGTTGCTACTCTCCCTAGCAGTGGCCGTCCTGCAAAGATGACTGCAAGAGCACAGTGCAGAATGCTCAATGAGGTTAAGAAGAATCCTAGAGTGTCAGCTAAAGACTTACAGAAATCTCTGGAACATGCTAACATCTCTGTTGACGAGTTTACCATACGTTAAACACAAAGCAATAATGGTGTTCATGGGAAGACACCATGGAATAAGCCACTTCTGTCCAAAGAAAACAGTGCTGCACATCTGAAGTTCGCAAAAGAGCACCTGGATGTTCCACAGCACTACTGGCAAAATATTCTGTGGACAGATTAAACTAAAGTGGAGTTGTTTGGAAGGAAGGAACACACAACACTATGTGTGGAGAAAAAAAGGCACAGCACACCAACATCAAAGTCTCATCCCAACTGAAAAGTATGGTGGAGGGAGCATCATGGTTTGGGGCTCAGGGCCTGGACAGCTTGCTGTCATCGATGGAAAAATGAATTCCCAAGTTTATCAAGACATTTTGCAGGGGAATGTAAGGCTATCTGTCTGACAATTGAAGCTCACCCTACAATGTGAATGTGTACAGGTTTTAATAAAGACATGAAAACGTATAATTGTTTGTGTGTTATTCGTTTAAGCAGACTGTGTTTGTCTAATTTTATGACCAATTTATTCAGAAATCCAGGTAATTCCAAAGGGTTCACATACTTTTTCTTGCCACTGTAAGTTAATGGAGCATGCATATAGGAGAGGGTCGGATGACTGTGGTGGCTGTATGAGTTTGCTGTCAAGGAGTTGTTGATGCACTCCCATTCAGGTTCAGTGAACTGCTCTAATTTTCTATTGTAAATGCCTTTCGGGAGAATTCCGAAGTGTGCCATGTGATGAGTAAAAAAAGAGGGAGTTGTTTGTTCCTCTGGATAACAGCCAGAACTGAATGCTACTGAAGCAAAACTTATAAACACATTCCCAAACGAAGGACAGGGACCAGATCTGATAAATTAACAAACAACAAACTGTTCTTCATTCTACAGTGTAGTTTTAAGATACTGATCATTGATTAAATGACACAATAGGAAAACAAGGACAGGCAGATCATGCAGATTAAAAAGGCAGTTGAAATGGCGGGGGGCAGTCCAGAAAGATCACTTAACATTCTCTGCGTTAGAAAAATAAAATCTTCATTTGCCAGCTTTGGCAGCTGACACTTCCGTACTGGCAAAGGGTATGTGTACTGACAGGGATTGGCCAGTGCATGTGTTTTACCCCTTTTCAGCTTAGTTGTGTAATGTTCAAGACCAAGGTGTGATCGTGTGGCCCTTTCTTTGTAGGCCTTTGTCCTCCTCCTTCCCCTTATACTGGGTGGACAAACTGGTAGACCAGTCTCTGGGAGACATCAGGCTTGCGGATGATGCCCTTCTTGTAATACTGCCGTATGGAGCGGCTCAGCTTGTCATAGTTCATCGCTGGTCGGTTCTTCCTCCGTCCCCAGAGTCTTGCCACATGAGCAGAGTCCTCGATTTTGAAAATACCTGGCAGACAGCAGAGTGGGATTAGATATAATATTATTATTATTATATGGAATACATTGTCACTCCATTCAATTGTCATTTTCCATCTTTTTGATGAAATTAGAAAATTATAATAAATATTAGAAGAGAGAAGAGGATGGATTATTGCAGAGTTGAAAATACTTCTGAACTTATCCCATCCCAGTTCTTGGCGGTCACACAGCCTGCCTGGCTCACCTTTCTCCTTGTTGAGCCAGCGGATGCAGCGTCCGTAGTTGTGGGGCTTGAGGAGCAGCTCTCTGAGGAACTGCCACAGGTGGATGGGCTGGCCTGAGCACGACGAGTCTGCCTCCAACCACAGCTCTTCTCCCCCTGCACAGAGGGGGGAGGGATGAGCACACACACACATATTTGCCAACAAGACTGCACTATACATGACTCTCTGCTCTTATACCTAGGAGCTATGAACACAACTGTCACTACTCCTTCCCAAGGGCCAACAACACTCTGGTCCTGGAGAAACGAGATTCATGTCACTTTCTGTCCTAACAAAGCCACTAGGCTAAACCTACCTATGATTTTGCTGTCTCCAACTGAACACCTCTCTTTCATCCAGGCAGCTGTGGGGAGAGAAAGAAGGGGATACAAAAAGATAGAGATTAATTGTTGTATTGTTTGAACAGAATAATACAAGCTTCACTATAGAAAATAGTAGCACAGTATGTGCAGACTGTCTACGCTAGTCATACAGCTACAGTATTATAACACAGCTGACTGTCTACGCCAGCCATACAGCCACAGTATTATAACACAGCTGACTGTCTGCGCAAGTCATACAGCCACAGTATTATAACACAGCTGAATGTCTACGCCAGTCATACAGCCACAGTATTATAACACAGCTGACTGTCTGCGCAAGTCATACAGCCACAGTATTATAACACAGCTGACTGTCTGCGCAAGTCATACAGCCACAGTATTATAACACAGCTGAATGTCTACGCCAGTCATACAGCCACAGTATTATAACACAGCTGACTGTCTGCGCAAGTCATACAGCCACAGTATTATAACACAGCTGACTGTCTGCGCAAGTCATACAGCCACAGTATTATAACACAGCTGACTGTCTGCGCAAGTCATACAGCCACAGTATTATAACACAGCTGAATGTCTATGACAGTCATACAGCTAAGCTGAGAAAAAATATAAACGCAACATGGAACAATGTCAAATATTTTACTGAGTTCCAGTTCGTGTAAGGAAATAGGTAAATCAAAATGAATTGATTAGGCCCTATTCTATGGACTGGGAATACAGATATGCATCTGTTGGTCACAGATACCCTTTAAAAAATAGGGGTGTGGATCAGAAAACCACCCCATTTGCGTTGTACAGTGCTACACATTTCCTTCGCATAGAGTTGATAAGGCTGTTGATTGTGGCCTGTGGAATGTTGTCCCAGTCCTCTTCAATGGCTGTGCGAAGTGGCTGGATATTGACGTAAATTAGAACACGCTGTCGTACACGTCGATGCTAAATGTGTGACATGTCTGGTGAGTATGCAGGTAAATGAGAACTTGTTCTCAACTTGCCTACCTGGTTAAATAAAGGTGAAATAAAAATAAATTAAATAAAGGCCGTGGAAGAACTGGAACATTTTTAGCTTCCAGGAATTGCGTACAGATCCTTGCGATATGGGGCTGTGCATTATCATGTTGAAACATGAGGTGATGGGGGTGGATGAAAATGGCCTCAGGATCTCGTAACACTATCTCTGTGCATTCAAATTAATATAATGGGCAGCCATATGCCATACCATAACCCCACCACCACCATGGGGCACTCTATTTGCAATGTTGACAGCAAACTGCTCGCCCACACAACGCCATACACAATGTCTGCAATCTGCCTGGTACACACTTCTCCAGCGTGCAAGCGGCCATTGAAGGTGAGCATTTTTCCCATTCAAGTCGGTTGCTCCATGAACTGCAGTTACCATGGTGAGTACGACGAGTACGCAGGTAAGCTTCCCTCATGAAATATGGGACCAACACTTTACATGTTGCGTGTATTATAGCATACCTGACTGTCCACACCAGTCATACAGTTATTATAACACACCTGACTTCCAGATGTCCAGGTGGGCGTGCAGAGTGTCTCCACACTGAGGGACCCTCTGCCTGAAGTCCTCTTCACTCATGGCACACAGGTCTTTCCCAGTCTGCTCCTGGAAGGTCTTTCCAGCCTGAGGCAGTCTGTACAGATGCTCTGTCCACAGCAACCACTTCTGAACGTTTCCCGAGCTCCACTCCATGGGGTCTGGGGATAACAGTTAAAAACAAAAAAATATTACTTTTTGGGTGGTTAGTCCCCTATACATCTATAGAAACCATTAGCTAGCAGTACTATTAACTAGCAGTAACATTTACGATAACTGTCAACTGCATGTCTGTTGACCTTCAATAGGGAAGGATCTTTTCAGGGTTAAAAAAAACATATGTGTGTGTGTGTGTGTGTGTGTGTGTGTGTGTGTGTGTGTGTGTGTGTGTGTGTGTGTGTGTGTGTGTGTGTGTGTGTGTGTGTGTGTGTGTGTGAGATCAAAGATCAGGTGACACTGTGGTATAGGGACCACACACACATCTAGCATCTACTGTGTTCATTGTTGTTTTGGTAACCCTCTTTAACTACCCTGAATAGATCCCTCCCTATATGTATGTATGCAGACATATACAAACACAAATGCTGTCAGTCCAGAGGCCTATCACTGTCTTCATCTCAAGCTGTTTTTTTTACTAGTATTTTCTCTGTGAGGTTCACTCTGGGTAAACTCTAATCACAGGCATGAGCTGGGGAGAATGGTGGTTTGCATAAGGTACGGACGGTACTGTTCTGTTGTGTATTCTACAATCGTTTTCATCAGTTGAAACACACCACGACACCACATTTTCGATACAACAGCAGCAGCAGCAGGACGAGGGGCTCTGAAATGTCAGGGTGTGACTGACTGAAGTCATCTTACAGTACACATACAGTACTGTATTCCTTCAACCTGCTGTTTGCTTTGCCAGTTGAACAGACCTCACCCAAGTACTGTGTACACGGCTGGCAGGCGAGCAACAACGTCATTCCCATAAAGTCCTGTTGGGTATGTGTTAAATGCATGCAAAGGTTGGGATTATACAGATCCTGGAGCAGACAAACATGACTTGCGTCAGAGAGATATCATTCTTCATCGAGCTGTCATCCAGCCATTATCATATAGCAGCAGGAGTATCTTTTGTCTCAGGGAGACTTGTCTGCTCTGAATCAATACATCAATACCTCTGTCAATACCTGGACAGTAATGCATGAATACGCTAGAATGATCGGCCATGGTGTTCTTAATGCTATTAGATAATAAGAAGAATCTACCGTACACCCACAGCTGATTAGTGAAGGTGCTGGAGGCAAAAGGCAAAACTGGAGAAACCGGAAAAAGTCTGCACACTTCAAGTCAGATGCACATTATATGCTATTTTGTTAGCCGTGTCGCATTGTTTCTAACTTATTTTGTACATAATGTTGCTGCTACGGTCTCTTATGCATCGTTCTTGTTATTTTCTTGTGTAACTTTTCATTTAATAAATGTTTTTACTTTTATTTAGTTTATTTAGTAAATATTTTCTTAACTCTATTTCTTGAACTACATTGTTCGTTAAGGGCTTGTAGTAAGTAAGCATTTCACCTGTTGTATTTGGAGCATGTGACAAATAAAATTTGATTCGATTTGTCATTTGATTTCTTTAATTATGGCTGAGCTTTCAGTCAGTCAACCTTCTTTTAATGCTCTTGAAAAGGAGACAGGATCATGCAGTGATGGCAGACATAGAATAACAATAAGGAGAAAGTGCATGGACTATGGTTTGTAGCCCACATCAAATATGAAATGCACAGAATGCTGATGTAACAACTAGAGGTCGACCGATTATGATTTTTCAAAGCCGATACCGATTATTGGAGGACAAAAAAAAAAGCAGATGCCGAATAATCGGCCGATTTTTAAAATGTATTTGTAATAATGACAATTACAACAATACCGAATGAACACTTATTTTAACTTAATATAATACATCAATAAAATCAAGTTTTAGGTTGTAGTTATTAAGGGATTATAGGTGTAACGGCGTTCTTCGTTTGTCGAAAGAGAGTCGGACCGAAATGCAGCGTGGTTGTTTCTCATGATCTTTAATGAAGGAAAACGGAACGATACATGAAATAACTCAATACAAAAACAACAAACGGAACATGAAACCTATTACAGCCTATCTGGTGAAACTACACAGAAACAGGAACCCATGAAATACAAAGCGAAACCAGGCTACCTAAATACGGTTCCCAATCAGAGACAACGAGAATCACCTGACTCTGATTGAGAACCGCCTCAGGCAACCAAGCCCATACAACACCCCTAATCAGCCGCGATCCCACATACTACAAACCCCAATACGAACATACAATATAACATAAACCCATGTCACACACTGGCCTGATCAAATAATTAAAGAAAACACAAAATACTAAGACCAAGGCGTGACAATAGGACTATGTCTCGCTATACCATTTGTATCTCATATACCTTTGGATGTTCTTATAGGCACTTTAGTATTGCCAGTGTAACAGTATAGCTTCCGTACCTCTCCACGCTCCTACCTGGGCTCGAACCAGGAACACAAAGACAACAGCCACCCTCGAAGCAGCGTTACCCATGCAGAGCAAGGGGAACAACTACTCCAAGTCTCAGAGCGAGTGACATTTGAAACGCTATTAGCGCGCACCCCGCTAACTAGCTAGCCATTTCACATCACATTGTTACACCAGCCTAATCTTGGGAGTTGATAGGCTTGAAGTCATAAACAGCAGAGCTGCTAGCAAAATGCACAAAAGTGCTGTTTGAATGAATGCTTACGAGCCTGCTGGTGCCTACCATCTCTCAGTCAGACTGCTCTATCAAATCATAGACTTAATTATAATATAATAACACACAGAAATACGAGCCTTAGGTCATTAATATGGTCAAACCCGGAAACTATCATCTCGAAAACAAGACGTTTATTCTTTCAGTGAAATACGGAACCGTTCCGTATTTTATCTAATGGGTGGCATCCATCAGTCTAAATATTCCTGTTACATTGCACAAACTTCAATGTTATGTCATAATTACGTAAAATTCTGGCAAATTAGTTCGCAATGAGCCAGGCGGCCCAAACTGTTGCATATACCCTGACTCTGCATGCAATGAACGCAAGAGAAATGACACAATTTCACCTGGTTGTATTGCCTGCTAACCTGGATTTATTTTAGCTAAATATGCAGGTTTAAAAATATATACTTCTGTGTATTGATTTTAAGAAAGGCATTGTTGTTTATGGTTAGGTACACTTTGGAGCAACGACAGTCCTTTTTCACGAATGCACACTGCATCGATTATATGCAACGCAGGACACTCTAGATAAACTAGTAATATCATCACCCATGTGTAGTTATAACTAGTGATTATGATTGATTATGTTTAATGTTAGCTAGCAACTTACCTTTGCTTCTTACTGCATTCCCGTAACAGACGGGCTCCTCGTGAGGCAGGTGGTTGAAGCGTTGGACTAGTTAACCGTAAGGTTGCAAGATTGAATCCCTGAGCTGACAAGGTAAAAATCTGTCATTCTGCCCCTGAACAAGGCAGTTAACCCACCGTTCCTAGGCCGTCATTGAAAATAAGAATGTGTTCTTAACTGACTTGCCGAGTTAAATAAAGATTAAATAAAGGTGTAAAAAATAAATAATAATAATACATAAATAAAAAAATTGGTAAAATCGGCGTCCAAAATTACAGATTTCCGATTGTTATGAAAACTTGAAATCGGCCCTAATTAATCAGCCATTCCGATTAATCGGTCGACCTCAAGTAACAACCATCATTTAATTGTACATTGGACATAGAATGAGTATCCACCACAGAACATAGCTTCAAACAAAAATATCCATAAACTCTAATAATAATATTTCTAGAATGAGAGTGCCAGCTTACTACAGTACCAGTACCTACCTGGGGTGATGTTGAGCAGCTTGCAGGCTGTCTCGATGTCCTTCAGAACCTCTCCGACCACCATGCTCTGGACCTGCTCCAGGGATCGCTCCTCCTCCTGGCCCTCTAGCCCTGGGGAGAGCCCCAGGGCCTGGCTGTCGATGACGGGGCACTGCTCTGGCTCCTCTCCGTGCGCCGTCCTGGGTACAGGGACAGGCATGGCGCAGGCCAGACCCGGGGAGGCCTCGGACACCTTCACCAGCCAGGCGGAGTCCTCGGTAAAGAGCATGTCGAAGCAGGACAGGTAGAGGCCTGGAAACCCACAATGCTCCAGAGCCTCCATGCAGGGCTTGGTGTCCTCCATCTCCCAGGCAGCCCCGGCCCTGTGTCCCATGTTTCTCTCGGGCAGACCTAGGCAGGGCGGTAACAATGAGCTGCTGCCCTCTGATGATAGACTCTCCCCCTGACTCGACATGGCTGCTGCCTCCTGGAATGGAAATATAGTTTACAATAGTCATGAATATTTACAGGTCAAAGGTCAAAGTAGTACATCAGTATTTTATATTTGATATGTTTATATACTGTAGGTGTGAAGATACAGTGCATTGGCCACATTCATAAAGTTTAGATGATGAAATAATGAATAACAACGGTTTGTCATCAAATGGTGTTTGATCCTGCAACACATAGCCTACTTGTTGACCCAAAGTAAACAAGTGTTTCTTTATTTAAGTGGGAATGAGCAATAGCACGCACTAGCTCTCTTATTTCATATTCAAATCAGTTCAATGTCGGACAGGAAAACGTAAAAGACTCTTTCACTGAAAACTATGTAAAGAAGATATTGCCAGTGACCTAAACGAGCTTCCTGATAGCCAAATTGTAATAACATTTTGGAATTATTGAAATGATTGAAATTCCAAAACAAGGAATTATGAACATATCATTTCATGCAGTAGGTGTTACTCCTGCAGTAAATCAAAATCACAGTACCTTCGAGAAACTATCCGTGCCCAAAGCTCCGGCTGCTAAACATGCAACAGTCAGTTACAAAACTGTAGGTGTGAGTCCTCCAGGAGATTGTGGGTGTGAGTCCTCCAGGGGATTGTGGGTGTGAGTCCTCCAGGGGATTGTGTGTGTGTGTCCTCCAGGGGATTGTGGGTGTGAGTCCTCCAGGGGATTGTGGGTGTGAGTCCTCCAGGGGATTGTGGGTGTGAGTCCTCCAGGGGATTGTGGGTGTGAGTCCTCCAGGGGATTGTGGGTGTGAGTCCTCCAGGGGATTGTGGGTGTGAGTCCTCCAGGGGATTGTGGGTGTGAGTCCTCCAGGGGATTGTAGGTGTGAGTCTTCCAGGGGATTGTGGGTGTTAGCCCTCAAGGGGATTGCAGGTATTAGTCCTCCAGGGGATTGTGGGTGTGAGTCCTCCAGGGGATTGTGGGTGTGAGTCCTCCAGGGGATTGTGGGTGTGAGTCCTCCAGGGGATTGTGGGTGTGAGTCCTCCAGGGGATTGTGGGTGTGAGTCCTCCAGGGGATTGTGGGTGTGAGTCCTCCAGGGGATTGTGGGTGTGAGTCCTCCAGGGGATTGTGGGTGTGAGTCCTCCAGGGGATTGTAGGTGTGAGTCCTTCAGGGGATTGTGGGTGTGAGTCCTCCAGATGGACTGCGGTGCCGGGTGTGACTCCAGAGCACCCTTGTGTCAATTCACTCTGTTTACCTACATGTTGGTTTCAGTAGTTTTCCCTGCCTCGTGTAAAATGTCCCAGAGGTATTTCTCAACACGTGACCTGAACAGGAAAAACCTTTAGAACATTTTCTTCACAGGTGCATTTCTACTGGCTTTAAATGTCCATCCTAAGTCAACATCAAGAGGATGCCAGTGTAATCACAGGATGACCTCACTATGGTTAAGTGTACCTGGCTACCTGCTGCCACAGGTTGTAGAAGGGAAGGAGCATAGGTGTCATACAGACAGGGTTATCAGTAGTTGTGCTATGTTAAAAGATGCCTGCTCTCACATAGCACATGCTCAAAGAGTGGCATGCTTTGTTTGTCCAAAGAGACTGTGAGCCAAGGTATTAATAAAACAGTTATAACACTACCGTGCCACACCCAGCAACAGCCACCGAAGCCATCAATAAGGACAATAGATTTAAGTTGATCCATTTTTCCACTTGTTATATTGTTGTTTTATCAAAGAAACGAAAAAACTTGTCATAGAATATTCCCTGGGGTGGGAAAAAGGCTCGTCTAGCATTACCCAAATAATCCTTGCAGGAACACACTTGACAGACCTGCAACAACTCTGTATCAGTCCCAGAGCTGTAACCACCCTAAAGGAAATGAAGTTATCCTCCCCAAAATAGTTCTACTCTCTCCTCTTTCTCTCTCTATTTCTCTATTCTCTGTGTCTCCAACCCCCAGTCTACCCCTCCCCCATTCCTCCTTTTATCTCCAAATGTCCCGCTAGCCTGCTGTGTGTCCACTCTCCTCTGTAACAGCTTGCGCTAAGCCCATTAGCCTGGCAAATGTAGCCATGTTAGCTTTTTCCAAAAGGAGAGGGGACGGGAGAAAGAGGCGCAAACATGCTCCCCAGGGGAAGGATTAAGGGCCTGCCTGATCTCTAAATGAGTTTGGTCAAGACGGTGATATTCATTTCAGGAGAATTAGGATCTGCTCCATTTGCTGGACAGGTCAGACACACAGTCAGAGGGACTATAGATGTGAAGGCAGCCATCATCCCTGGTAACCATCCAGGGCAGGCCTTAGACACACAGTCAGAGGGACTATATCCGTGAAGGCAGCCATCATCCCTGGTAACCATTCAGGGCAGGCCTTAGACACACAGTCAGAGGGACTATAGCTGTGAAGGCAGCCATCATCCCTGGTAACCATCCAGGGCAGGCCTTAGACACACAGTCAGAGGGACTATAGCCGTGAAGGCAGCCATCATCCCTGGTAACCATCCAGGGCAGGCCTTAGACACACAGTCAGAGGGACTATATCCGTGAAGGCAGCCATCATCCCTGGTAACCATCCAGGGCAGGCCTTAGACACACAGTCAGAGGGACTATAGATGTGAAGGCAGCCATCATCCCTGGTAACCATCCAGGGCAGGCCTTAGACACACAGTCAGAGGGACTATATCCGTGAAGGCAGCCATCATCCCTGGTAACCATCCAGGGCAGGCCTTAGACACACAGTCAGAGGGACTATAGCTGTGAAGGCAGCCATCATCCCTGGTAACCATCCAGGGCAGGCCTTAGACACACAGTCAGAGGGACTATAGCCGTGAAGGCAGCCATCATCCCTGGTAACCATCCAGGGCAGGCCTTAGACACACAGTCAGAGGGAATATAGCTGTGAAGGCAGCCATCATCCCTGGTAACCATCCAGGGCAGGCCTTAGACACACAGTCAGAGGGACTATATCCGTGAAGGCAGCCATCATCCCTGGTAACCATCCAGGGCAGGCCTTAGACACACAGTCAGAGGGACTATATCCGTGAAGGCAGCCATCATCCCTGGTAACCATTCAGGGCAGGCCTTAGACACATAGTCAGAGGGACTATATCCGTGAAGGCAGCCATCATCCCTGGTAACCATCCAGGGCAGGCCTTAGACACACAGTCAGAGGGACTATAGCCGTGAAGGCAGCCATCATCCCTGGTAACCATTCAGGGCAGGCCTTAGACACACAGTCAGAGGGACTATATCCGTGAAGGCAGCCATCATCCCTGGTAACCATCCAGGGCAGGCCTTAGACACACAGTCAGAGGGACTATATCCGTGAAGGCAGCCATTATCCCTGGTAACCATCCAGGGCAGGCCTTAGACACACAGTCAGAGGGACTATAGCCGTGAAGGCAGCCATCATCCCTGGTAACCATCCAGGGCAGGCCTTAGACACACAGTCAGAGGGACTATATCCGTGAAGGCAGCCATCATCCCTGGTAACCATCCAGGGCAGGCCTTAGACACACAGTCAGAGGGACTATATCCGTGAAGGCAGCCATTATCCCTGGTAACCATCCAGGGCAGGCCTTAGACACACAGTCAGAGGGACTATAGATGTGAAGACAGCCATCATCCCTGGTAACCATCCAGGGCAGGCCTTAGACACACAGTCAGAGGGACTATATCCGTGAAGGCAGCCATCCTCCCTGGTAACTAAATTCATTCCTCTTTCTTTTCTTTCTTGGTTTACTCTGCATCTCAGCTTGATGTTCAGCTAGAGTCTCTGTGGTTCCTAACCAGCTTTACTATGACAGGTCCTCTATGGAGACATGTAGTATGTAGGATGGGTGGTCAGGTTAAGTAACACTTATTGTTTTGGGTCCTATTCCTATGAGAAGCTCATTAAGGCAAAACTTTCTTTAATATAAATAATGTGTTTAACATTAAGTACGGTATATCCAAAGGTTTTTCCATTTCAATATTAGGATGCTAGTGACTAGTGACTTTCTCAGGAACAAGAGTCAAATACCCTGACTGCTTGGTCTTTTACAAGACTGTTGTATCTGGTTTAAAATTACTCTTTGAGACAAAAGTTGGCATAAGTACTAGATATAGGGAAATGCAACAGTCACCACATCTCCATTGTTAAGTCCTCTCCCTGTGCTCCTCCAAAGGGCTCCCCTGTTTGATTTTGGGGTTAAAGAAGTATATATAGTCAGGCATGTTTGCTGTGTGTGTAAATGTGTACGATTTAAAGAGAAATCTGGAGCCACAGGGATTCGTTGTCATTGTTTCTCACGGGAGACTTGGAACAGACGATTGAAAGAACAGTTCCGAGACGAAAGAAAAGAAAAGATAATGATTGCGCTCTACGGCAGGCTCCTACCGCAACAAGAGAATGCTGGGAAGCTACATATACCCAGCAAAGTCTGCTGTTCCCAGGAAATAGTCTTTGCTGAGAGAAATATAACCTAATACAGCCATTTGACTCTCCTTACACCATGTCATAATGCTTTATTTAACCCTTATTTAACCAGGAACTCAAATTGAGGTCAGAGGAAATCTTTAACACACTGATAACCAGGTGTTTTATATGAGGTCTGTTCAAAAAGTAAAGACCCAAGAAGCTTGTGTCAATAATGAAGAGATATTGAAAACACATTAAAAATATATATATGTGTGCAGAGAAAAGTACAATGAATGGGACTCATTTTAAATATTCGTGGTGAAAGTTCATAATAGATCAATGTGTCATTATTAAGATCAGTCATTCAGTAACAATTGAAATCTTTATAACAATGACACAAACATGTTCTGTCCCCTAGCTCTCTTCCCATCTGAGGGCATATACCTCACACTATTAAACTTCAAATGGGGAAGTCTTGGAATGAGTAAAATATCTGTATACCTCTGGCCCTTTCTTTGCACATTGTGTTAACTAACTACAAATACCTAGGGGTCTGGTTAGACTCTAAACTATCCTTCCAGACACACATTAAGCATCTCCAATCCAAAATTAAATCTAGAATTGGCTTCCTATTTCGCAAACAAAGCATCCTTCACTCATGCTGCCAAACATACCCTCGTAAAACTGACAATCCTACCGATCCTTGACTTTGGCAATGTAATTTACAAAATAGCCTCCAACACTGTACTCAACAACTTGGATGCAGTCTATCACAGTGCCATCCGTTTTGTCACCAAAGCCCCATATACTACCCACCACTGCGACCTGTACCCTCTCGTTGGCTGGCCCTCGCTTCATACTTACCGCCAAACCCACTGGCTCCAGGTCATCTACAAGTCTCTGCTAGGTAAAGCCCCGCCTTATCTCAGCTCACTGGTCACCATAGCAGCACCCACCCGTAGCACATGCTCCCGCAGGTCACCCCCAAAGCCAAATCTTCCTTTGGTCGCCTTTCCTTCCAGTTCTCTGCTGCCAATGACTGGAATGAACTGGAAAAATCACTGAAGCTGGAGACTCATATCTCCCTCACTAGCCTTAAGCACCAGCTGTCAGAGCAGCTCACAGATCAGCTCACACTGCACCTGTACATAGCTCATCTGTAAATTGCCCATCCAATTACCTCATCCCCCATACTGTATTTATTTATTTTGCTCCTTTGCACCACAGTATCTCTACTTGCACATTCATCTTCTGCACATCAACCATTCCAGTGTTTAATTGCTATTTTGTAATTATTTGGCCACCATGGCCTATTTATTGCCTTTACCTCCCTTATCCTACCTCATTTGCAAATCAGTGAAATGCTTACTTACAGGCTCTAGCCAATAGTACAAACAAATGTAATGGGTGAACAATAGGTAGGTAAAGAAATAGGTAGGTAAAGAAATAAAACAACAGTAAAAAGACAGGCTGTATACAGTAGAGAGGTTATATACAGTAGAGAGGCTATATACAGTAGAGAGGCTATATACAGTAGCGAGGCTATATACAGTAGAGAGGTTATATACAGTAGAGAGGTTATATACAGTAGTGAGGCTATATACAGTAGTGAGGCTATATACAGTAGAGAGGCTATATACAGTAGAGAGGCTATAACAGTAGCGAGGCCACATACAGACACCGGTTAGTCAGGCTGACTGAGGTAGTATGTACATGTAGATATGGTTAATGTGACTATGAATATTTGATGAACAGAGAGTAGTGATCGCGTAAAAGAGGGGTTGGCTGGTGGTGGGTGGTACACAATGCAGATAGCCCGGTTAGCCAATGTGCGGGAGCACTGGTTGGTAGGGCCAATTTAGGTAGTATGTACATGAATGTATAGTTAAAGTGACTAAGCATATATGATAAACAGAGAGTATCAGTCTAAAAGAGGGGTTGGGGGGGCACACAATGCAAATAGTCCGGGTAGCCATTTGATTACCTGCACACACTGTATATAGACTTTATATAGACTCTACTGTATTATTGACTGTATGTTTGTTTTTTCCATGTGTAACTCTGTGTTGATGTTTGTGTCGAACTGCTTTTCTTTATCTTGGCCAGGTCGCAGTTGTAAATAAGAACTTGTTCTCAACTAGCTTACCTGGTTAAATAAAGGTGAAAAATAATAAAAAATAAAAATAATAATAATTAGTCTAGACATTTTTTTGTGGACATAAATATTTTGGGGATGACCAATAACACAGAAACATACTGTAATTGCAGAAAACAGCAAAAACCATGACAACTGTATCACCCAGGAGCATTCACATATACTGTATATTTGCATGTGAAGCATGAGAAAGCATGTCCCTGGGACACACTTCGGGACATATTTCCTATTGACTACTTTCCAATGAAGTCTCTTGAGTTATTCCCCTCTGTCTTTATGGACACCTGGAAAGACCCCAGCAAGGTAAGCAAGAATCAAGAAGCATTTCATCACCATGTAAAGTATCTCTAATATATTAATTGTGACATATCCCTACATACCCCTACATGTTATGGAAGCCCAGTATCCCCTTACCCTTTCCAGGGTAACAATGCCCTCTGGTATAAATCAATCAATGAACAATAGTGGTTGAATCTACATGACTGGATTTGAATGAGGGATGTTGGTTTTTATTTCCTTGCTGAGAAGGGATTGGTATGAACTAGAGTGAATGGTTTCTTTCTGTGTCACGCTATTTTGCTATTCTTGTGACAGGACCATTTCCACCTGCAATGGCACCAGGCCAGGATCTTCAGAGAGGGATGTCTACAGTTACCTTTTTTATATTTTCTAAATATTTCATTGCTGATTTATTACTCTGAATTTGATGTTTTGAGTGTGGAGAGCTCTTGAGCACCCGCACCCTTTATCTTTTCTATCTCTGAAAATGATGTGGGCGAAATGCACTTTGTTATTTATTTTGAGACATATTCATGTGCTGTGTGGTGTTATGGGTTGGGTAGCAGCCAAAGAAAAACAGCAACTTTTCTGTACAACCTAAAACCATCAGGTGCCTGTACTTTTCTGTACAACCTAAAACCATCAGGTGCCTGTACTTTTCTGTACAACCTAAAACCATCAGGTGCCTGTACTTTTCTGTACAACCTAAAACCATCAGGTGCCTGTACTTTTCTGTACAACCTAAAACCATCAGGTGCCTGTACTTTTCTGTACAACCTAAAACCATCAGGTGCCTGTACTTTTCTGTACAACCTAAAACCATCAGGTGCCTGTACTTTTCTGTACAACCTAAAACCATCAGGTGCCTGTACTTTTCTGTACAACCTAAAACCATCAGGTGCCTGTACTTTTCTGTACAACCTAAAACCATCAGGTGCCTGTACTTTTCTGTACAACCTAAAACCATCAGGTGCCTGTACTTTTCTGTACAACCTAAAACCATCAGGTGCCTGTACTTTTCTGTACAACCTAAAACCATCAGGTGCCTGTACTTTTCTGGCCTAATTTTTATTACTGTTGGGATCCTCCAGTATCTCTTATTGGAAAGATACTTAGTATATTATGACAGAAAAATCGGTTTGTGGCCACATTTGTGATTGAATGGTGTGGTGATTACTATATTGATTGACAAACATCAAAAATACACAGATGGATGCAATAGCACAGATTCTGTAGTATTCTTGCAATTCAGATTGACATATAATAAGTATTTATTAAGTATTTTGGATGTAGTGACCTACACTGCAACATGCAATAATTTCAATAATTTCAAAGATTTTACTGAGTTACAGTTCATATAAAGAAATCAGTCAACTGAAATAAATTAATTAGTCCCCAGATAAGCATCTGTTGGTCACAGATAGCTATTTTTTTTAAGTAGGGACATGGAATTGAAAACCAGTCAGTATCTGGTGTGACCATTTGCCTCATGCAGCGCGACACATCTCCTTCTCATAGAGTTGATCAGGCTGTTGATTGTGGCCTGTGGAATGTTGTCCCGGTCCTCTTCAATGGCTGTGCAAAGATGCTGGATATTGGCGGAAACTGAAACAAACTGTCGTACATGTCAATCCAAAGCATCCCAAACATGCTCAGTGGGTGACATGTCTGGTGAGTATTCAGGCCATGGACGAACTGGGCCATTGTCAGCTTCCAGGAATTGTGTACAGATCCTTGCGACATGTGGCCGTGCATTATCATGCTGAAACATGAGGTGATGGCTGCGGATGAATGGCACGACAATGGGCCTCAGGATCTTGTCACGGCATCTCTGTTCCTTCAAATGGTAATCGATAAAATGCAATTGTGTTGGTTGTCCCTAGCTTATGCCTGCCCCATACCATAACTCCCCGCCACCATGGTGCACTCTGTTCACAACGTTGACATCAGCGATGTGAACACGTTTGTTCACAACATTTTTGAGAAACGTGCTTTCTGTGTATACCGTATGGAACATTTCTGGGATCTTCTATTTCAGCTCATGAAACATGGGACCGACACTTTACATGTTGAGTTCATATTTTTGGTCAGTTTTCTTTTTCAAAGTAACTTTAGTCAACTATATTTTTCTTAAGGGTAGTTTTAGTGTAGCTTAACTTCTTCCAGTGTGAAGTAATTGGTAGCGTGGCAAACTATATTTTTGGAGTAGCTTGCTTGATGGTGCTTGATCTCTCTTCATAAAACATAACCCCATAGACCTTTACCCCATAAGACACAGTGCCTTCATAAAGTGTTCATACCCCTTGACTTACTCCACATTTTCTTGTGCTACAGCCTGATTTCAAAAGAAATTCTACACACAATACCCCCTAATAACAAAGTGAAAACATGATTTAAGAGGATTTTTAAAAAAAAACGTTCTAGAAGCACCTTTGGCAGTGATTACAGCTGTGAGTTTTTCTGGGTAAGTGTATAAGAGCTTTCAAAGGGTGAAATTTGCCCATTATTCTTCTCACAATTCTTCAAGCTCTGTCAAATTGGTTGTTGATCATTGCTAGACAACCATTTTCAGGTCTTGCCATAGATTTTAAAGTAGATTTAAGTCAAACCTGGCCACTCAGGGACATTCAATGTCGTCTTGGTAAGCAACTCCAGTGTTTTTGGCCTTGTGTTTTAGGTTATTGTCCTGCTGAAAGGGGAATTCATCTCCCAGTGTCTGTTGGAAAGCAGCCAGAACCAAGAATTCCTCGAAAATGCTTGAAAATATGGAGAGTGGTACTCAGTAATGTGTTGCATTGGATTTGGCCCAAACATAACACTTTGTATTCAGGACAAAATGTTAATTGCTTCGCAACATTTTTTGCAGTATTACAGAACTTTTTTTTTCTGTACAGGCTTCCTTCTTTTCACTCTGTCAGTTAGGTTAGTATTGTGGAGTAACTATAATGTTGTTAATCGATCCTCAGTTTTGTCCTATCACAGCCATTAAACTCTGTAACTGTTTTGGCCTCATGGTGAAATCCCTGAGCAATTTCCTTCCTTAAGTTTTGCAAGGCTGGTCATGGCTCACAACAACACCATCATCCCAGAAACCCTAGACCCACTCCAATTTGCATACCGCCCCAACAGATCCACAGATCACGCAATCTCGATTGCACGCAACACTGCACTTTCCCACCTGGGCAAAATAAACACCTATGTGAGAATGCTGTTCATTGACTACAGCTCAGCATTCAACACCATAGTGTTGCCATAGTGGGGCTGCAGGGTAGCCTAGTGGTTAGAGCATTGGACTAGAAACCGAAAGGTTGCAAGTTCAAATCCCAGAGCTGACAAGGTACAAAATCTGTCGTTCTGCTCTGAACAGGCAGTTAACCCACTGTTCCTAGGCCGTCATTGAAAATAAGAATTTGTTCTTAACTGACTTGCCTAGTAAAAAAATAAAAATAAATTGTGCCCTCAAAGCTCATTACTAAGCTAAGGACCCTGGGATTATACACCTCCCTCTACAACTGGATCCTGGACTTCCTGATGGGCTGTCCCCAAGTGGTAAGGGTAGACAACAACACATCTGCTACACTAATCCTCAACTCGGGGGCCCCTTTGGAGTGCGTGCTTAGTCCCCTCCTGTACTCCCCGTTCACCCAAGACTGCGTGGTCAAGCACAACTCCAACACCATCATTAAGTTTGCCTACGACACAACGGTTGTAGGCCTGTTCACCAACAACAGCGGGACAGTCACCTTGAAGTGTGGTGCCAGGACAACAACCTCTCCCTCAACGTGATCAAGATAAAGGAGATGATCGTGTACTACATGAAAAGGAGGGGCGAGCATGGCCCCATTCTCATCGACGGGGATATAATGGAGCAGGTTGAGAGTTTCAAGTTCCTTGGTGTCCACATCACCAACAAACTATCATGGTGCAAAAACACACCAAGAAAGTTGTGAAGAGGGCACGACAACGCCTATTCCGCCTCAGGAGACTGAAAAGATTTGGCATGGGTCCTCAGATCCTCAAAATGTTTTACAGCTGCACCAATGAGAGCATCCTGACTGGTTGCATCACAGCCTGGTATGGCAACTGTTCAGCCACCGACCCCAAGGCACTACAGAGGGTAATGCGTACGGCCCAGTACATCACTAGGGCAAAGCTTCCTGCCATCCAGGACCTCTTTACCAGGCGGTGTCAGAGGAAGGCCCTAAAAATTGCCAAAGACTCCAGCCACCCTAGTCATAGACTGTTCTCTCTGCTACTGCATGGCAAGCAGTACCGGAGCACCAACTCTAGGTCCAAAAGGCTTCTTAACAGCTTCTACCCCCAAGCCATAAGGCTGCTGAACAGCTAATCAAATGGCTACCTGGACTATTTGCATTTTTTTACGCTGCTACTGATTGTTTATTTTCTGTTATCTATGCATAGTAATTTTACCTTCACCTACATGTACAGTGCCTTGCGAAAGTATTCGGCCCCCTTGAATTTTGCGACCTTTTGCCAAATTTCAGGCTTCAAACATAAAGATATAAAACTGTATTTTTTTGTGAAGAATCAACAACATGTGGGACACAATCATGAAGTGGAACGACATTTATTGGATATTTCAAACTTTTTTAACAAATCAAAAACTGAAAAATTGGGCGTGCAAAATTATTCAGCCCCCTTAAGTTAATACTTTGTAGTGCCACCTTTTGCTGCGATTACAGCTGTAAGTCGCTTGGGGTATGTCTCTATCAGTTTTGCACATCGATAGACTGAATTTTTTTCCCATTCCTCCTTGCAAAACAGCTCGAGCTCAGTGAGGTTGGATGGAGAGCATTTGTGAACAGCAGTTTTCAGTTCTTTCCACAGATTCTCGATTGGATTCAGGTCTGGACTTTGACTTGGCCATTCTAACACCTAGATGTTTATTTTTGAACCATTCCATTGTAGATTTTGCTTTATGTTTTGGATCATTGTCTTGTTGGAAGACAAATCTCCGTCCCAGTCTCAGGTCTTTTGCAGACTCCATCAGGTTTTCTTCCAGAATGGTCCTGTATTTGGCTCCATCCATCTTCCCATCAATTTTAACCATCTTCCCTGTCCCTGCTGAAGAAAAGCAGGCCCAAACCATGATGCTGCCACCACCATGTTTGACAGTGGGGATGGTGTGTTCAGGGTGATGAGCTGTGTTGCTTTTACACCAAACATAACGTTTTGCATTGTTGCCAAAAAGTTACATTTTGGTTTCATCTGACCAGAGCACCTTCTTCCACATGTTTGGTGTGTCTCCCAGGTGGCTTGTGGCAAACTTTAAACGACACTTTTTATGGATATCTTTAAGAAATGGCTTTCTTCTTGCCACTCTTCCATAAAGGCCAGATTTGTGCAATATACGACTGATTGTTGTCCTATGGACAGAGTCTCCCACCTCAGCTGTAGATCTCTGCAGTTCATCCAGAGTGATCATGGGCCTCTTGGCTGCATCTCTGATCAGTCTTCTCCTTGTATGAGCTGAAAGTTTAGAGGGACAGCCAGGTCTTGGTAGATTTGCAGTGGTCTGATACTCCTTCCATTTCAATATTATCGCTTGCACAGTGCTCCTTGGGATGTTTAAAGCTTGGGAAATCTTTTTGTATCCAAATCCAGCTTTAAACTTCTTCACAACAGTATCTCGGACCTGCCTGGTGTGTTCCTTGTTCTTCATAATGCTCTCTGCATTTTTAACGGACCTCTGAGACTATCACAGTGCAGTTGCATTTATACGGAGACTTGATTACACACAGGTGGATTGTATTTATCATTAACATTGGATCATTCAGAGATCCTCACTGAACTTCTGGAGAGAGTTTGCTGCACTGAAAGTAAAGGGGCTGAATAATTTTGCACGCCCAATTTTTCAGTTTTTGATTTGTTAAAAAAGTTTGAAATATCCAATAAATGTCGTTCCACTTCATGATTGTGTCCCACTTGTTTTTGATTCTTCACAAAAAAATACAGTTTTATATCTTTATGTTTGAAGCCTGAAATGTGGCAAAAGGTCGCAAAGTTCAAGGGGGCCGAATACTTTCGCAAGGCACTGTACATATTACCTGGACTAACCTGTACCCCCGCACATTGACTCGGTACCGGTACTCCTTGTACATAGCCTCGTTATTATTTTCCTGTTGCTCTTTTATTTATTACTTTAGTTTATTTAGTAAATATTTTTCTTTACATTTAGTTTTCTTAAAACTCAATTGTTGGTTAAGGGCTTATAAGTATTTCACGGTAAGGTATACCTGTTGTATTCAGCACATGTGACAAAGAAAATGTGAAGTATGCCTGTATCTTTGTAGTGACTGGGTGTATTGATACACCATCAAAAGTGCAATTATTAACTTCACCATGCTCAAAGGGATATTTAATGTCTGCTTTATTTTATTTGACCCAATAACCAATAGGTGCAGGAAATTCAAAAACCTCCCTGGTTTTTGTGGTTGAATCTGTATTTGATTTCACTTACAGACAATCATATGTATTTAAAAATATATATATATATTTACCTTTATTTAATTAGGCAAGTCAGTTAAGAACAAATTCTTATTTTCAATGACGGCCTGGGTTAACTGCCTGTTCAGGGGCAGAACGACAGATTTGCACCTTGTCAGCTTTGGGATTTGAACTTGCAACCTTCCGGTTACTAGTCCAACGCTCTAACCACTAGGCTACCCTGCCACCCTATGTGTCGGGTACAGAGTCATTCAAAATCATGTTAAACACTACTATTTCACACAGAGTGAGTCCATGTATCTTATTATGTGACTTGTTCAGAAAATGTTTACTACTGAACTTATTTAGGCTTTCCATAACAAATGGGTTGAAGTGTTATTGACTCAAGACATTTCAGCTTTTTATTTTTTCTTTACTTTTTTTTTTTTTACATAAATCCACTTTGACATTATGGGGGTATTGTATTTAGACCAGTGACAAAATAAAAGTATTTTCTTATCCATTTTAAATTCAGGCTGTAACACAACAAATGTGGAAAAAAGTAAAGGAGTGTGAATACTTTCTGAAGGCATGGTAACTGCAAAGTTAGATCTTTCTGAAAACATACAATACGACCAACACAGAGTGAACAGCACCTGATAAATCAGCCATAAGAACACACCCTGGTGCCAGTTCTGTTTCTTTCTTTTTCTTACACACAGACCCCACAGAAAGTGAATGCCAACTTCCTGTCCAACTCCTTACCTGGGCCAAGGTGTGCTGGTCTCTGGGTGGTCTCTGGCAAGGATGAGACTATTGCTGAGTGTAGACAGGACAGGACAGCAACAGATGTAATGTAGACTAGTGGTGATGATGATGTCTGGTCCAGTTAGCCCAGACTCCTCTTCTGTTAGCTTGCAGGTGTCTGGTGTTTTCTGATGGGCCAGGAGAGGCACCAGGCAGGAAGGCAAGCAGGTACCAGGTAGGGCAGGCAGGCAGGCCTCTATGTCACCCAGAAGACTGATGAAGAATCGTCTGCATTGGGACCTGAGGGCTGAGGCTGTCTCTTAGACTCTGCTAGATCACTCAAAAGACTTGAAAGGTGCAGCCTAAAAGCACACCAAGGCTAACTTACGCTATTGGTGACACTATACCTACTGTGGGTGTGACAGAGGGAGAGCAAGAGCGTGTGAAGGAATTTCAGTTCCATTGGCTGCAGGTCATATTTATACTAGGGCAGCCTTGTTACCTATGCACACAGTGTGTGTGTGTGTGTGTGTGTGTGTGTGTGTGTGTGTGTGTGTGTGTGTGTGTGTGTGTGTGTGTGTGTGTGTGTGTGTGTGTGTGTGTGTGTGTGTGTGTGTGTGTGTGTGTGTGTGTGTGTGTGTGTGTGTGTGTGTGTGTGTGAGCTGACCCTTGTCAGAGGGCCTTGTTGCCACCCCAGCCCAATCCTCCCAAAATAATGCCTAAGCCCCTTCAGAACTCTGTTAGTACAAAAGCGTCTGATCTTAGTTCAAAGTAAATGGGGGTCTGAGTGTCCATGACAACTTCTCATTTAATCTGGTAGCTTCTGCAAAGATAAACTGAAAAATCATTGGGAAATAGACAGTAGGTTGCTTTGTAAATTGTACTTGAAAAGACAGTTATTTTGACATTTAAAAAATCTAGTTGTTTTCTTTACTTGAATGTAGTTAGGCAGCACCTTAACAACTGTTAAATCAAACAACATTTTATTTGTCACATATGCTGAATACTACAGCTGTAGACCTTACCATGAAATGCTTACTAACAAGCCATTAAACCAACAATGCAGAATTATTTTTAAAGTAAGAACATATTTGCTAAAAAAAAGTACCACAGTAAAATAACAATAACAAGGCTATATACAGGGGAGAGTGGTACCGTTTAGTAGTTTTATAAAATCAAATGTATTTATAAAGCCCTACTTACATCAGCTAATATCGCAAAGTGCTGTACAGAAACCCAGCCTAAAACCGCAAACAGCAAGCAAAGCAGGTGTAGAAGAAAGGTGGCGAGTAAAAACTCCCTAGAAAGGCCAGAACCTAGGAAGAAACCAAGAGAGGAACCAGGCTATGAGGGGTGGCTGTGCCGGGTGGAGATTATAACAGAACATGGCCAAGATGTTTAAATGTTCATAGATGACCAGCATGGTCAAATAATAATAATCACAGTGGTTGTCGAGGGTGCAACAGGAGTAAATGTCAGGGCGGCAGGGTAGCCTAGTGGTTAGAGCGTTGGACTAGTAACCGGAAGGTTGCGAGTTCAAACCCCCGAGCTGACAAGGTACAAATATGTCGTTCTGCCCCTGAACAGGCAGTTAACCCACTGTTCCCAGGCTGTCATTGAAAATAAGAATGTGTTCTTAACTGACTTGCCTAGTTAAATAAAGGTAAAATAAAAATAAAATAAAAGATCATTCAGAGTATCTCTACCTGTCTCTAGAGAGTATAAAACAGCAGGTCTGGGACCGGTAGCACGTCTGGTGAACAGGTCAGGGTTCCATAGCCGCAGGCGGAACAGTTGAAACTGGAGCAGCAGCACGGCCATGTAGCAAGGAGTCATCATGCCAGGTAGTCCTGAGGCATGGTCCTAGGGCTCAGGTCCTCTGAGAGAAAGAAAGAAAGAATTAGAGAGAGCATACTTAAATTCACACAGGACACCGGATAAGACAGGAGAAATCCTCCAGATATAACAAACTGACCCTAGCCCCCTGACACAAACTACTGCAGCATAAATACTGGATGCTGAGACAGGAGGGGTCTGGAGACACTGTGGCCCCATCTGACAATACCCACGGACAGGGGCAAACAAGCAGGATATAACCCCACCCACTTTGCCAAAGCACAGCCCCCACACCACTAGAGGGATATTTTCAACCACCAACTTACCATCCTGAGACAAGGCTGAGTTTAGCCCACAAAGATCGCCGCCACGGCACGCGCCAACCCAGACAGGAAAATCACGTCAGTGACTCAACCCACTCAAGTGACGCACCCCTCCTATGGATGGTATGGAAGAGCACCAGTAAGCCAGTGACTCAGCCCCTGTAATAGTTAGAGGCAGAGAATCCCTTTGCAAAGAGGGGAGCCGGCCAGGCAGAGACAGCAAGGGCGGTTCATTGCTCCAGTGCCTTTCCATTCACCTTCACACTCCTGGGCCAGACTACATTCGATCATACTGAAGAGATGTGTCTTCAATAAAGACTTATAGGTTGAGACCAAATCTGCGTCTCTCACATGGTTAGGCAGACCATTCCATAAAAATGGAGCTCTATAGGAGAAAGCCTCCAGCATTCTAGAGACAGTTATGAGGCCTGCATCTTGTGACCGTAGTACGTGTACGGCAGGACCAAATCGGAAAGATAGGTAGGAGCAAGCCCATGTAATTCTTTAACAGGAAGCCAGTGTAGAGAAGCATGCACTGGAGGAATATGATCACATTTTTTAGTTCTAGTCAAGATTCTAGCTGCCGTGTTTAGCACTAACTGAAGTTTATTTTGTGTTTTACCCAGGTAGCCGGAGAGTAGAGCATAGCAGTAGTCTAACCTAGAAGTAACAAAAGCATGCATTAATTTTTCTGCATCATTTTTGGACAGAAAGTTTCTGATTTTTGCAATGTTACGTAGATGAAAGAAAGCTGTCCTTGAAACAGTCCTGATACGTTTGTCAAAAGAGAGATCAGGGTCCAGAGTAACGCCGAGGTCCTTCACAGTTTTATTTGAGATGACTGTACAACCATCAAGATTAGTTGTCAGATTCAACAGAAGATCTCTTTGTTTCTTGGGACAAGCATCTCTGTTTTGTCCGAGTTTAAAAGTAGAACATTTGCAGCCATCCACTCCTTATGTCTGAAACGCAGGCTTCCAGCGAGGGCAATTTTGGGGCTTCACCATGTTTCATCGACATGTACAGCTGTGTGTCATCTGCATAGCAGTGAAAGTTAACATTATGTTTCCGAATGACATCACCAAGAGGTAAAATACAGTGGGGAGAACAAGTATTTGATGCAATAAAATGCTAATTAATTACTTAAAAATCATACAATGTGATTTTCTGGATTTTTGTTTTAGATTCCGTCTCTCACAGTTGAAGTGTACCTATGATAAAAAAAATACAGACCTCTACATGCTTTGTAAGTAGGAAAACCTGCAAAATTGGCAGTGTATCAAATACTTGTTCTCCCCACTGTATATAGTGAAACCAATAGTGGTCCTAAAACGGAACTTTGAGGAACACCAAAATTTACAGTTGATTTGTCAGGACAAACCATCCACAGAGACAAACTGATATCTTTCCGACAAATAAGATCTAAACCAGGCCAGAACTTGTCCGTGTAGACCAATTTGGGTTTCCAATCTCTCCAAAATAATGTGGTGATTGATGGTATCAAAAGAAGCACTAGGTCTAGGAGCATGAGGACAGATGCAGAGCCTCTGTCTGATGCCATTAAAAGGTCCTTACCACCTTCACAAGTGCAGTCTCAGTGCTACGATGGGGTCTAAAACCAGATTGAAGCGTTTCGTATACATTGTTTGTCTTCAGGAAGGCGCAACAGCTTTTTCAAATAAAATTGAGAGGAATGGGAGATTCGATATAGGCTGATATTTAAAAAATATTTTCTGGGTCAAGGTTTGGCTTTTTCAAGAAATGCTTTATTACTGCCACTTTTAGTGAGTTTGGTACACGTCCAGTGGATAGAGAGCCGTTTATTATGTTCAACACAGGAGGGCCAAGCACAGGAAGCAGCTCTTTCAGTAGTTTAGTTGGAATAGGGTCCAGTATGCAGCTTGAAGGTTTAGAGGCCATGATTATTTTCATCATTGTGTCAAGAGTTATAGTACTAAAACACTTGAGTGTCTCCCTTGATCCTAGGTCCTGGCAGAGTTGTGCAGACTCAGGACACCTGAGCTTTGGAGGAATACGCAGATTTAAAGAGGAGTCCGTAATTTGCTTTCTAATCCTTTCTAATGGCTGTCTCATCGTTGTCGGAGATGTCTCATCGTTGTCGGTGATGTCTCATCGTTGTCGGTGATGTCTCATCGTTGTCGGTGATGTCTCATCGTTGTCAGTGATGTCTCATCGTTGTCGGAGATGTCTCATCGTTATCGGTGATGTCTCATCGTTGTCGGTGATGTCTCATCGTTGTCGGTGATGTCTCATCGTTGTCGGTGATGTCTCATCGTTGTCGGTGATGTCTCATCGTTGTCGGTGATGTCTCATCGTTGTCGGTGATGTCTCATCGTTGTCGGTGATGTCTCATCGTTGTCGGAGATGTCTCATCGTTGTCGGTGATGTCTCATCGTTATCGGTGATGTCTCATCGTTGTCGGTGATGTCTCATCGTTGTCGGAGATGTCTCATCGTTGTCGGAGATGTCTCATCGTTGTCGGTGATGTCTCATCGTTGTCGGTGATGTCTCATCGTTGTCGGTGATGTCTCATCGTTGTCGGTGATGTCTCATCGTTGTCGGTGATGTCTCATCGTTGTCGGTGATGTCTCATCGTTATCGGTGATGTCTCATCGTTGTGTCTCATCGGAGATGTCTCATCGTTATCGGTGATGTCTCATCGTTGTCGGTGATGTCTCATCGGTTGTCTCATCGGTGATGTCTCATCGTTGTCGGTGATGTCTGATGTCTCATCGTTGTCGGTGATGTCTCATCGGTTGTCTCATCGGTGATGTCTCATCGTTGTCGGATGTCTCATGTCTGTCTCATCGTTGTCGGAGATGTCTCATCGTTGGAGATGTCTCATCGGTGATGTCTCATCGTTGTCGGTGATGTCTCATCGTTGTCGGTGATGTCTCATCGTTGTCGGTGATGTCTCATCGTTGTCGGTGATGTCTCATCGTTGTCGGTGATGTCTCATCGTTGTCGGTGATGTCTCATCGTTGGTGATGTCTCATCGGATGTCTCATGTCTGATGTCTCATCGTTGTCGGTGATGTCTCATCGTTGTCGGTGATGTCTCATCGTTGTCGGTGATGTCTCATCGTTGTCGGTGATGTCTCATCGTTGTCAGTGATAAGACCTACCACTGTTGCTTTGTTGGCTAAATGAATGATGGTGTTGGGAATCGTGCTTGGCCATGCAGTTGTGGGTGAACAGACACCACAGAGGGGACTAAGCACGCACATTACACACTAGTGTGTAACGGTACCAAATATTATTTTCTTCCTTTCATGGGACCTGGAGCCGTATTCATAAAGCTTCTCAGAGTAGGAGTGCTGATTAGGGCTGTTGCTGATCTAGGATCAGTTTCGTCTTTTAGATCATAAGGATCAAGATTACAAGGACACACACATTGCTCCTAGATCCGCACTCCTACTCCAAGAAGCTTTACGACCTGATAAGAAAAAAGCATGTGGCCCTAATGTCCCGTCAATTAGAATCTAAAGAACGTAATGTAGAAGTGCTCGCTTTTTAGCAATAAAAGATGCATGCTCCCCCTAAATGACAGTAGTTTATTTCTTTCCCCCATTAATTACTTTGTACGTGCACTGTAAAACATTATTTAATTGCTATCTGGATGACCGGACCTCGATGCTGCTCTCTTAGCTATGGAGGAGTTGAGTTTAAATGACAATAGGATAAAATAACATTATTAGGTTTCATGTGTGAAAGTACTTGTGAGAAAGGAGTTTGAAGCTTGTATCCATTTTCTTTCTGTACACCAACACAGGTGATCAGTGGCTCAATAGAACACATCTAATGAATTACCTCTAATCAACTGTGTCTTTTAATCACTAAGAGTGCCATTCTTCTATTTTATTTTTCCATTACCAAGAGCGTAAGTTCGATATCATTACACATGCAGTGTGTGAATAGAGTAATTGTGAGATAGGGAGAGGGAGTGCTGCTAGCATGGGGCCTTTAGAGAGACAGCCTGGTGTGTGTTTGTACTGTTAAACAGACACACCCACACTAGCCCTGCTCTTTTACACCTGCAATAATCACATGAACCATGACAGATGGACTGTTATAATGGATCCAAGATTGAGTGTGTGTGTGTGTGTGTGTGTGTGTGTGTGTGTGTGTGTGTGTGTGTGTGTGTGTGTGTGTGTGTGTGTGTGTGTGTGTGTGTGTGTGTGTGTGTGTGTGTGTGTGTGTGTGTGTGTGTGTGTGTGTGTGTGTGTGTGTGTGTGTGTGTGTGTGTGTGTGTGTGTGTGTGTGTGTGTGTTGTGTTGGGAATGTTTTTTGTAGCATACTACATTATGAAGCATTTCATATTGTGTGAAAGGCTGGTATTGTAATACTATATATCCAGACTGAACTTGTCTGCAAAATTGAAGACATATCTTGCAATGGAGCGACACTTTTAATTGGAAAATAATTATATCCGCATTCATTCAGCATTACCACAATGAGTCAAATGGCGTAAAAATGAATAATCTCAGTTGAGCTCAACGGCACAGAGCTCCTTCTTCTCACTCTCTTCTGTTTGTTTTTGCCTTTGCCAACATCCCATCTGTCTGAAGAAATTTGCATGGCAGTTACTTGAGATGTGGGAAGAAATACTTCGCTCTTTTAACCTTTAGAAAAGATTGCTTTAGAATAACATTCACATGGTTGAGATAGGATTTGAGAGAGTTAAATAATCATGTCACAGTTCAAATTTACAACTGTGTCTAAACAATTGCAGCTATTGTAATAGACGTGATCTTGAGCAGGCGTTCGGGCCAGGCAACTGTCAATTGTGTACCTTGGTGTTATTAACCCCACTGCAACCTTCCTCAGTGACTTTCAGGGTTGGAGCAGGTGTTTCTGGCATGAATGATATATTCAGTTATGGGTTGATTGATTGTTCTGGGTTCTTGACTTATTTTACATTCGTAGGCATTGACAATCTTTAACTGCCTGATCAAATTAATATACAGATCAGTAGATAGAGTAGTAATGAATGGGGATTATGTCCTCAAATTACTTTGACTAAATGTGATGCGACACATTTGTAAATTAAACTGTGTTGACAATAATGAAAACGTAATTTGGGGAATCTTCATGGTAAATACATTGTTGGGGTTAATTACATTTCAACAATCTATGCTAGGGATAAAATCCTACCAAATAATCAAGGTAATCAATATTTAATTTATGTGGTTGTCAACTAGGCATAATGGTGCAAAACACTCCAACAAAATATGTTCTTATGAAATCTTGTTTTCAGGTTTCTGTACAGAGAGGAAGCAAAATGAAATTACCAAAAGGCAACTGGCGGCCTTCCTTTTGAAGGCCCTCAGATCAATTAAACAATCTATAAATACATAATTTAGGAACTCATTTGGGGTCTCAACTTACTGTTGCAAGTTAGAATAGTAGAATAGGTGCAATTTAGAAATGTGGTTGTGCATAAGCAGTTTTTATCTTGTGTTTTTATGTGAACAAATGTTTAATTATAATAAGGTTGGTAGCAACGTCAAATCGTTATGGAAACCTGTTGCAGTTTCCTGTTCAAGTGAGCACAGCACAACAAGGTGACCCTAATAATTTGGTATATTTTCACCTCTTAATTTCACCTAATGTTCTGACTTGGTGGTGCACATGTAGCCTATAACCTATTTTAGAGAAATGTAATCTTAAAATATTGTAAGAGCTTTCATTGTCTGTTGATATGCACCCTGCTGAAGAAATAGTTATATTGACTACATCCGTTTTAGCTCGCTCATTAATATCTTAATCGAAATTACGGATGACCTCTTATCTGCTTGTCGTCCTCGTATGCAATAGTTTGTACACCTCATTTGTCAGTAGAAAGCACATCTGTTTAAGCAAGTCAGCCATAAAAGCTATGTTTTTCAACAGGCAGTAAATGAGGCTGAAAAACTGTTTCGCTGCCAGACAAGGCTCCGCTGATAGCCATGTGTAGCAGTGGTAAGGTGTTGGGTCAGCTTTATATACGTGCTAACAGTCTGTGGGCACCGTTTGTCACCGTTAGAGTACAATTAATGTATTTTTTAGTGTTGTGTTGTGTAGTGTAGTGGCTTTGCTGGCATCCATCCCACATTATTACATTTTTTGCCCCACCAAGATTGACATGCTAAACTCGCCACTGGACATGGGTCCGTATTGATATCTTACATGTATGATAGACATTTTTGCAATCTTAAAGTTGTTTTCCTATTAATTTCCAGTGTAGTGAGAGCAGCTTTTTTCGCAATGCTACACTACATGAGCAAAAGTATGTGGACACCTGCTTGTCGAACATTTCATTCCAAAATCATGGGCATTAATATGGAGTTGGTCCCCCCTTTGCTGCTATAACAGTTTCCACTCTTCTGCGAAGGCTTTCCACTAGATGTTGGAACATTGCTGTGGAGACCTGCTTCCATTCAGCCAGAAGAGCATTAGTGAGGTCGAGCACTGATTTAGAGCCTTCTAGGAAGAGTTGCTAAGAAAAAGCCATATCTCAGACTGGCCAATAAAAATAAAAGATTAAGATTGTCAAAAGAACACAGACACTGGAGAGAGGAATCTGCCTAGAAGACCGCTCTGTTGACATTGAGACTGGTGTTTTGCGGGTACTATTTAATGAAGCTGCCAGTTGAGGACTTGTGAGGTGTCTGTTTCTCAAACTAGACACTCTAATGTACTTGTCCTCTTGCTCAGTTGTGCACCGAGGCCTCCCACTCCTCTTTCTATTCTGGTTAAGGCCAGTTTGTGCTGTTCTGTGAAGGGAGTAGTACACAGCGTTTTACAAGATCTTCATTTTCTTGGCAATTTCTCGCATAGACTAGCCTTCATTTCGCAGAACAAGAATAGACTGACGAGTTTCTTAAGTAAGGTTTTTGTTTCTGGCCATTTTGAGACTGTAATCGAACCCACAAATGCTGATGCTCCAGATACTCAACTAGTCTAAAGAAGGACAGTTGTATTGCTTCTTTAATCAGAACAACAGTTTTCAGCTGTGCTGACATAATTGAAAAAGGGTTTTCTAATGATCGCCTTTTAAAACGTTAAACTTGGATTAGCAAACACAATGTGCCATTTGAACACAGGAGTGATGTTTGGTGATGATGGGCCTCTGTACACCTATGTAGATATTCCATAGAAAATATGTTGTTTCCGGCTACAAAAGTAATTTACAACATTAACATTTTAATAGATATAAAATGTGCTTTTTTTTCAAAAACAAGGACATTTCTAAGTGACCCCAAACATTTGAACGGTAGTGTAGATGTTACCATTTTAGTAATCAACCGAGCTAGTAAAAGTAACCTTTTTATTTTTGTCTTTCAGATGGACCGGAAACACACATGGGTCTGTAGCTGCCATTTCCGGTGGGATAGAGAAAGGGCCCTGTATTTACCAGAAAAGGTAGCTCATCCACCATGGCAGAAGAGGAAGATCCGACTGTTGATTGGGAAACAAGAACAAACAGCGAGTCATGAGGATTGGGAGTTGAGGGACCAGTTGTCACATTGTCCAAGGTGTATTTGTGTTATGATAAACTATGAGTTTTCTGTCCTGATAAAGATTATGATACAGCATTGAAAAATACCCACTGCTGACCAAATGTCTCTTTGTTTTCAAGGACAACAGGAGTGAATCCTTCAGGCAGTGCTCAGGCTCACCCCACCAGAAGCAGTACACAATCAACGCCACCCTCAGCTAGGTGATCTGCTGGAAGTGATGTACTCTCTCACTCTGGGGGTAAGGCATCATTTAAACATCACAGATATAAATCCCCACTGTGCCCAAGATAAAATGCAATGTGAATAGCTTTTTGAGTAAAACTTTTATGTATTATAACCTATTCTGGAAGCCTTGCGTGTGTGTGTGTGTGTGTGTGTGTGTGTGTGTGTGTGTGTGTGTGTGTGTGTGTGTGTGTGTGTGTGTGTGTGTGTGTGTGTGTGTGTGTGTGTGTGTGTGTGTGTGCGTGTGCGTGTGCGTGTGCGTGTGTGTGTGTGTGTGTGTGTGTGTGTGTGTGTGTGTGTGTATAGATGGTGTTTTACAATGGGAGCCAAGAGCAGAAGGGGAGAACCCTGTATGCCCAATCTGCTGACTGGACTGGTAAGGTAATGGTGGATAAATGGGGTCGGGACAGTCCTGAACAGGTACCAGACTTTCTCTTGAAAGGCACATTAAGCAAAGTTTTGTTAGCAGAATGTACAAAGAGGTTACAGGACTTTGAGAGATAAACCAAGAAAGGCAAGTAGAATAGACTGGGATGATTTTAGGAAGTGGGAAAGAGAAGCAGAGAAGGGCTGACAAGAAAATTAAAGGAATAATGGTGAATGATGAGAAACAATGACAAAACTGGCATTATCAGTTGTTTGTGTGCAATGTTCCCACCATGATCTCACACACCTGCTAAACTGCCACGTAGACAGAGGTTGTATTTTCCTATAAAGGCTAAGACCCAACCCTTGTTTGTTGGGCTCTTAACTCTGCACTGTTGTTGAGTGGATTGATAACCAGAACCTTGTGACCAAAAGCCCTGACTCCTGCACATTCCTGTAGCCATGTGAATGCCTTGATGCCATCTTCTTCATCATCTGTCCCCCACTTTACAGACAACACCCCATCCAGTGACTATTCGCAGCGACAGAGTAACGCATTTATTCCTATTCATTGCTCCAAAATTGCTGGCTGTCAACATCCCTCTCCCCATGGTGTGCCAGTCAGGGTTGGTGTGCTGTTCAACTGTTGCCTGCCATATAGCCCCCTGCTCCACCACCGACAGCACCATGCCAGCCAGGATGCCTGCATGCCCCAGGTGCCCCTATTTTTTTTAACAATGTCTGGTACAGACTGGGATGACAGGGAGGGTAGCGGTTGTTCTGGCTCAGGTTCAAGGAGCCATGCCATTCCACTGAACCTGCCCCGGAGACGGTACCTTAGCCACTGAAGATCGTCCTCTGTGGGCTCTTGGGACAGAGGGTTCAAATCTTCGGCCAGGTACAGATCCCCCACTGACTGCAACTGGTTGGGCCACGGCTGGCTTCCTCCACTCGCATTCCACATCAGTAGGGACGATATTATGAACCGCCAAAATAGGCTGCATGGCTGCATGCATGGCTAGCTCCACGGAGGCATTCACATGTGGTAGAGAGAATCCCCTGGTCACCTATAGAGATCTGCCAAGAGGAAGGAGGTTAAATCAAATCAAAGTTTACAGTGAAATGCTTACTTACAGGCCCTAACCAACGGTGCAATTTTTAAGTAAAAAATAGGTATTAGGTGAACAATAGATAAGAAAGAAATAAGAAACAACAGTAAAAAGACGGTGAAAAATGACAGTAGCGAGGCTATTTATAGTAGTGGGGCTATAACAGTAGCAAGGCTATATACAGGCACCGGTTAGTCGGGCTAATTGAGGTAGTATGTACATGTAGGTATGGTTGAAGTGACTATGCAAATATGATAAACAGAGAGTAGCAGGAGTGTAAAAGAGGGGTGGTGGGTGGTGGGACACAATAAAGATAGTCTGGGTAGCCAAGTCTGGGTAGCCAATGTGAGGGCACCGGTTAGTCGGGCTAATTGTGGTAGTATGTACATATGTACATGAACGTATAGTTAAAGTGACTATGCATATATGATAAACAGAGAGTAGCAGCAGCGTAAAAAGAGGGGTTGGGGGAGCCACAATGCAAATAGTCCAGGTAGCCATTTGATTACCTGTTCAGGAGTCTTGTGGCTTGGGGGTAAAAGCTGTTGAGAAGCCTTTTGGTCCTAGACCTGGGACTCCGGTATCGCTTGCCGTGAGGTAGTGGAGAGAGCAGTCTATGACTGGGGTGGCTGGGGTCTTTGACAATTGCCCATGTCTTTCAATGCATGACTGTGAACACCTTGAAATGCATTCGTTGTAAGAAATGTGCTATATAAATATATTTTTATTTGATTGATGACATTACAACTGTAGAATATTTAATAAACTGTGATTTTCACATGAGGACAAAGTGCAGTTTTTCCATAAACCTGTAATTGATAATTGGAGATTTTGTCACTTTACATATCAATTGTATAGTGGGAAGAATCCTATAAATCAAAACTGTGAATGCATGTACCAATCTGAATAAATAAATACTGTGCCTTTGAAGATTTGTCTCTGGTCATGAAACTACAATACAGGCTGGATGTCAAAACAAAGTAAGTTCTGAATGTCAATATATTTTTTTATTTATTCTCTATCAACATTCTTGAACTGAGTTATCACTCATTGAAGTCTGGTATCCGGGGATGTCACTCCCTGATCTGTTTCACCTGTTCTTGTGCTTGTCTCCACCCCCCTCCAGGTGTCGACCATCTTCCCATTATCCCATGGGTACTTATACCTGTGTTTTCTGCCTGTGCGAATTTGTTTTGTTCGTTCAAACCTACCAGTGGCTTCCCTTGCTCCTGTCCTTGCCATACTCCCTGTTTTCTAGTTTCCTGGTTTTGACCTTTCCTACCTGCCCTGAGCCTGCCTGCCGTCCTGTACTTTTGCCTCTACACTAGATTACCGACCTCTGCCTGACCTGAGTCCGCCTGCTGTTCCGGTGCCTTACACCCTCTCTGGATTACCGACCCCTGCCTGACCTGAGTCCGCCTGCTGTTCCGCTGCCTTACACCCTCTCTGCATTACCGACCCCTGCCTGACCTGAGTCCACCTGCTGTTCCGGTGCCTTACACCCTCTCTGGATTACCGACCCCTGCCTGACCTGAGTCCGCCTGCTGTTCCGGTGCCTTCTGCATTACACCCTGCCTGACCTGAGTCCGCCTGCTGTTCCGGTGCCTTACCGACCCCTGCCTGACCTGAGTCCGCCTGCTGTTCCTTACACCAACTCTGGTTACCGCCCCTGCCTGACCTGAGTCCTGCTGTTCTGCACACCCTTACCGACCCCTGCCTGACCTGAGTCCGCCTGCTGTTCCGGTGCCTTACATCCTCTCTGTGCCCCTGCCTGACACCGCCTGCTGTTCTCTGGATTACCGACCCCTGCCTGACCTGAGTCCGCCTGCTGTTCCGGTGCCTTACACCCTCTCTGCATTACCGACCCCTGCCTGACCTGAGTCCGCCTGCTGTTCCGGTGCCTTACACCCTCTCTGCATTACCGACCCCTGCCTGACCTGAGTCCGCCTGCTGTTCCGGTGCCTTACACCCTCTCTGCATTACCGACCCCTGCCTGACCTGAGTCCGCCTGCTGTTCCGGTGCCTTACACCCTCTCTGGATTACCGACCCCTGCCTGACCTGAGTCCGCCTGCTGTTCCGGTGCCTTACACCCTCTCTGGATTACCGACCCCTGCCCGACCTGAGTCCGCCTGCTGTTCCGGTGCCTTACACCCTCTCTGGATTACCGACCCCTGCCTGACCTGAGTCCGCCTGCTGTTCCGGTGCCTTACACCCTCTCTGCATTACCGACCCCTGCCTGACCTGAGTCCGCCTGCTGTTCCGCTGCCTTACACCCTCTCTGGATTACCGACCCCTGCCTGACCTGAGTCCGCCTGCTGTTCCGGTGCCTTACACCCTCTCTGGATTACCGACCCCTGCCTGACCTGAGTCCGCCTGCTGTTCCGGTGCCTTACACCCTCTCTGCATTACCGACCCCTGCCTGACCTGAGTCTGCCTGCTGTTCCGGTGCCTTACACCCTCTCTGGATTACCGACCCCTGCCCGACCTGAGTCCGCCTGCTGTTCCGGTGCCTTACACCCTCTCTGGATTACCGACCCCTGCCCGACCTGAGTCCGCCTGCTGTTCCGGTGCCTTACATCCTCTCTGGATTACCGACCCCTGCCCGACCTGAGTCCGCCTGCTGTTCCGGTGCCTTACATCCTCTCTGCATTACCGACCCCTGCCTGACCTGAGTCCGCCTGCTGTTCCGCTGCCTTACACCCTCTCTGCATTACCGACCCCTGCCCGACCTGAGTCCGCCTGCTGTTCCGGTGCCTTACATCCTCTCTGGATTACCGACCCCTGCCCGACCTGAGTCCGCCTGCTGTTCCGGTGCCTTACATCCTCTCTGGATTACCGACCCCTGCCCGACCTGAGTCCGCCTGCTGTTCCGGTGCCTTACATCCTCTCTGGATTACCGACCCCTGCCTGACCTGAGTCCGCCTGCTGTTCCGGTGCCTTACATCCTCTCTGGATTACCGACCCCTGCCCGACCTGAGTCCGCCTGCTGTTCCGGTGCCTTACATCCTCTCTGCATTACCGACCCCTGCCTGACCTGAGTCCGCCTGCTGTTCCGGTGCCTTACATCCTCTCTGCATTACCGACCCCTGCCTGACCTGAGTCCGCCTGCTGTTCCGGTGCCTTACACCCTCTCTGGATTACCGACCCCTGCCTGACCTGAGTCCGCCTGCTGTTCCGGTGCCTTACACCCTCTCTGCATTACCGACCCCTGCCTGACCTGAGTCCGCCTGCTGTTCCGGTGCCTTACACCCTCTCTGCATTTACCGACCCCTGCCTGACCTGAGTCCGCCTGCTGTTCCGGTGCCTTACACCCTCTCTGCATTACCGACCCCTGCCTGCCTTGACCCGTTTGCCTGCCCCTGTTTAATGAATAGACTTTCGTTCCTTCAACACTGTCTGCACCTGGGTCATACCTTAAAACGTGATCGGGGTAATCTGGTTAATGATTAAATGGCTCTTTCCTTGTAGAATGTTGGTGGCAGTATAGAACATGTTGTATTGCTAAGATTTTCAAACTTAATTTAATAGCTACATTCACGTAGACAGGATAAACTTCATCCCTCATGCTGGCCCTGACCACACCGGTAAATTGCCCCTCACTATAGCTGCACTTCTCCACATGGCCAGACTTCTAGTGGTCTTCTCCCCTTTTAGTGCTCATACTTGAAAAATGCCATAAGATCTAAAATGGACACAAGTCAACATGCAGTACAAACAATTATAAATGTCACTATTTTTGATCTACTGCTCTGCTAACCAGCTAGGTAAAGTGTGGTAAGTAGCTAGCTAAGACCGAGAAAGGGGACATAAGAAGTTCCTGGATTGGGCACAGAAGGTCTCTGATCAAGCTGGTGAAAGGTAGCTGAAAGTGTCGGCCAGAAATTACGTGCAGGAGCTTCCTGACGGAATTTGTAGTCTTGCCGAGGTCTTCTCTGTTGCTAATTAACATTTACATTTTGGGGGAGTAAATTGATAAAACTCACCTTGTCCAAGAGAGAATTACGCGGTTATCAAAACGTAATGCCAGGGTAAGCCTACACAAAATACAGACCTTACATGAAGTAGTTCTAAAATCCCAGACACAATAGTTAATGATGAAAAAACTATTGGAACCATTACTGGGATTTAGTGCATCGGTCCAGTAACCGAAAGGTTGCTAGTTTGAATCCCCAGGCCAACTATGCGAAGAATCTGATGTGCACTTGAGTAAGACACTTAACCCCAATGGCTCGTGTAAGTCACTCTGAATAAGAGCATCTGCTAATTGACTAAAATGTACATTTAAAATGTACCGCTAGGTTTTATGGGTATTATGATGCAACCACTCTGCCGGACTACAGCTCAGATACACATAAAACATGAAATTACCCCTGGGAATTGGTAGAACATCGCTCAGAGATGCATGAAAACAATATAACATTCAAAATGGGTGAATCGGTCCTTTAAGTCAAGAAAGTCAAGCAAGATATGTGAAAATAATGTTAACTTTTTCGTAAAAGAATAAAACATGGTACACTTATATAGTTTGGGGCAATGAACATTTTCAGAGATGGATCCAAACTTTCACCTCATTTAAAAAAAATATTGTCATGAAATAAAGAGATGGAGCCATCGTAAAAACGCCCTCTAGGGGCCGTGGTGGCCATTTGTCCATTCCGTCATAACCAGGCAATGTGTTTTCCTTCATATATAATACTTGGGTTGATTTAAATGCACTTGCAGATCCCAGATATGATAAGCAGCGGTTTGCCATATCTTCCTTATTCAAGGTGCCAATGTACTGCAGAGAGTCAAAGTCAATATTTGTCCTCGTTTGTTCTGTTGACACCATGTCTGCACAGTCCCACTCAAATAATCACCATACACACATATTATTTTATTCAAGAAGCATCATGGTACCTGTCCATCATATAGTCAGAGACCATTCCAATGTGTTTCTATACAGTAAGGTTTGTGTTATGTTAAGTGTCCTCAGAAAGTGTTCATACCCCTTGACTTAATCCAAATTTTGTTGTTAGTGTCTTGAATTCAAAATTGATTTAAAAAATATTATTTCACACCCACCTACACACAATATCCCATAATGACGAACTGAAACTCAATATTAGGAAGGTGATGCTAATGTTTAATAACTTTGTATATATACAGTACCAGTCAAAAGTTTGGACAACTACTCATTCAAGGGTTTTTCTTTCTTTTTTACAATCATTTGTGTTGTGACAAGGTAGAGGTGGTATACAGAAGATAGCCCTATTTGGTAAAAGACCAAGTCCATATTGTGGCAAGAAGAGGTCAAATAAGCAAGAAGAAACGACAGTCCATCATTACTTTAAGACATGACGGTCAGTCAATACGGAACATTTCAAGAACTGGTAAAGTGTCTTCAAGTGCAGTCGCAAAAACCATCAAGCTGTATGATGAAACTGGGTCTCATGAGGACCGCCACAGGACAATAAGACCCAGAGTTACCTCTGCTGCAGAGGATAAGTTCATTAAGTTAACTGGGTCTCATGAGGACCGCCACAGGAAAATAAGACCCAGAGTTACCTCTGCTGCAGAGGATAAGTTCATTAGAGTTAACTGGGTCTCATGAGGACCGCCACAGGAAAATAAGACCCAGAGTTACCTCTGCTGCAGAGGATAAGTTCATTAGAGTTAACTGGGTCTCATGAGGACCGCCACAGGAAAATAAGACCCAGAGTTACCTCTGCTGCAGAGGATAAGTTCATTAGAGTTAAACTGGGTCTCATGAGGACCGCCACCGACCCAGAGTTACAGGAAAGTTCATTAAGTTAACTGGGTCTCAAGACCGCCAGGAAAATAAGACCCAGAGTTACCTCTGCTGCAGAGGATAAGTTCATTAGAGTTAAACTGGGTCTCATGAGGACCGCCACAGGAAAATAAGACCCAGAGTTACCTCTGCTGCAGGGGATAAGTTAATTAGAGTTAAACTGGGTCTCATGAGGACCGCCACAGGAAAATAAGACCCAGAGTTACCTCTGCTGCAGAGGATAAGTTCATTAAGTTAACTGGCTCTCATGAGGACCGCCACAGGAAAATAAGACCCAGAGTTACCTCTGCTGCAGAGGATAAGTTCATTAGAGTTGAACTGGGTCTCATGAGGACCGCCACAGGAAAATAAGACCCAGAGTTACCTCTGCTGCAGAGGATAAGTTCATTAAGTTAACTGGGTCTCATGAGGACCGCCACGGGAAAATAAGACCCAGAGTTACCTCTGCTGCAGAGGATAAGTTCATTAGAGTTAAACTGCATCTCAGAGTTCAAGTAACAGACACATCTCAACATGAACTGTTTAGAAGAGACTGTTTGAATCAGGCCTTCATGGTTGAATTGCTGCAAGGAAACCACCACTAAAGGACACAAATAAGAATAAGATAAGAAGAAGATACTTGCTTGGTCCAAGAAATACGAGCAATGGACATGAACCGGTGGAAATGTGTCCTTTGGTCTGGAGTCCAAATTGTAAAATTTGGGTTCCAACCGCGGTGTCTTTGTGAGACGCGGTCTGGGTGAACGGATGATCTCTGCATGTGTATTTCCCACTGTAAAGCATGGAGGAGGAGGTGTTATGGTGTGGGGGTGCTTTGCTGGTGACACTGTCTGTGATTTATTTAGAAGCATTTTGCAGTGATACACCATCATATCTGGTTTGGGCTTAGTGGGACTATCATTTGTTTTTCAACAGGACAATGACCCAACACACCTCCAGGCTGTGTAAGGGCTATTTTACCAAGATGCAGAGTGATGGAGTAATGCATCAGATGACCTGGCTTCCACAATCCCCCGGCCTCAAACAAATTGAGATGGTTTGGGATGATTCGGACCACAGAGTGAAGGAAAAGCAGCCAATAAGAGCTCAGCATATGGGGGAACTCCTTCAAGACTGTTGGAAAAGAATTCCAGGTGAAGCTGGTTTAGAGAATGCCAAGAGTGTGCAAAGCTGTCATCAAGGCAAAGGTTGGCTATTTGAAGAATCTCAAATATAAAATATATTTTCATTTGTTTACCACTTTTTTGGTTACTACAAGATTCCATATGTGTTATCTATGTACAAGGTAGAAAATAGTAAAAATAAAGAAAAACCCTTGAATGAGTAGGGGTTCTAAAATGTTTTATATTTTAAACATTCACAGTGTAGGTTGGAAAAAGCATGTGAACCCCTAGGCTAAGGACTTCTCCAAAAGCTAATTGGAGTCAGGAGTCAGCTTCAAAAGTATCTCTAAAAGCCTTGACGTTCATCAGTCCATGGTAAGAAAAATTGTCTATAAATGGAGAAAGTTCAGCACTGTTGCTACTCTCCCTAGGAGAGGGGTGGCAGGTAGCCTAGCAGTTAAAGCGTTGGACCAGTAACTGAAAGGTTGCTAGATTGAATCCCTGAGCTCACAAGTTCAAAAATCTGTTGTTCTGCCCCTGACCAAGGCAGTTAACCCATTGTTCCTAGGCTGTCATTGTGAATAAGAATTTGTTATGTACTGACTTGCCTAGATAATAAACAAAGAAGAAGAGGCTGTCCTGCAAAGATGACTGCAAGAGCACAGTGCAGAATGCTCAATGCGGTTAAGAAGAATACTAGAGTGTCAGCTAAAGATTTACATAAACCTCTGGAACATTCTAACATCTTTATTGACAAGTTTACGATACGTAAAAAACTAAACAAGAATGGTGTTCATGAGAGGACAACACGGAAGAAGCCACTTCTGTCCAAAAAAAGTTTACTAAAGTGCACCTGGATGTTCCACACGGCTACTGGCAGAATATTCTGTGGACAGATGAAACTACAGTTGAGTTGTTTGGAAGGAACGCACAACACTATGTGTGGAGAAAAAAAAGGCACAGCACACCATCAAAACCTTATCCCAACTGTAAAGTATGGTGGAGGAAGCATCATGGCTTGGTGCTGCTTTGCTATCATCGTCGTAAAAATGAATTCCCATGTTTATCAAGACATTTAGCAGGAGAATGTTAGGCTATCTGTCCGACAACTGAAGCTCAAAATAAGTTGGGTGATGCAACAGGATAACAACCCAAAACACAGAAGTAACTTAACAACAGAATGGCTTCAACAGAAGAAAATACGCCTTCTGGAGTGGCCCAGTCAGAGTCCTGACATCAACCCGATTGAGATGCTGTGGCATTACCTCAAGAGAGCAGTCCACACCAAGCATCCTAAGAATATTGCTGAACCGAAACAGTTTTGTAAAGAGGAGTGATCCAAAATTCCTCCTGACCGCTGTGCAGGTCTGATCCCCAACGACAGAAAATGTTTGGTCGAGGTTATTACTGCCAAAGGAGGGTCAACCAGTTATTAAATCCAAGGGTTCACATACTTTTTCCACCCCTGCACTGTGAATGTTTACACGGTGTGTTCAATAAAGACATGAAAACGTATAATTGTTTGTGTTATTGGTTTAAGCAGACTGTGTTTGCCTATTGTTGTGACCTAGATGAAGATCAGATCAAATGTTATGACCAATTTATGCAGAAATCCAGGTATTTCCAAAGGCTTCACATACTTTTTCTTGCCACTGTAGTTGTACAGTTTAGTTTATTAAACTAGCTGTTACACATGCAGTTTAGTAATATAGTTTCTTCTTCTTTAATTTTTTTCGACCTCAATCTGTCTTGGTCAAAACTAGCCTTTTAGGTGGGTGAATCCGTGTGCATCAGAATTCCAAAGAAGACGTTTACCTATCACCATAACAACATTAACTGTCTCAATAACTTTTGTAAGAACTATTATGGGAACTTGCTATTGAGCATAAAGAAAAACACAGCTATGCCACACGCACAGGTAATTATCCCAATGCTAAACAGTCAATTGGAGGTGTACCTGTGGATGTATTTCAAGGCCTACCTTCAAACTCAGTGCCTCTTTGCGTGACACAATTTTTTTGTAGACCTCCATAAGTCTGGTTCATCCTTGGGAGCAATTTCCAAACGCCTGAAGGTACCACGGTCACCTGTCCAAACAATAGTACGCAAGTATAAACACCATGGGACCACGCAGCCGTCATACCGCTCAGGAAGGAGACGTGTTCTGTCTCCTAGAGATGAACGTACTTTGGTGCGAAAAGTGCAAATCAATCCCAGAACAACAGCAAAGGACCTTGTGAAGATGCTGGAGGAAACAGGTACAAAAGTATCTATATCCACAGTAAAACGAGTCCTATATTGACATAACCTGAAAGGCTGCACAGCAAGGAAGAAGACACTGCTCCAAAACCGCCATAAAAAAGCCAGACTACGGTTTGCAACTGCACATGGAGACAAAGATCGCACTTTTTGGAGAAATGTCCTCTGGTCTGTTGAAACAAAAACAGAACTGTTTGGCCATAATGACCATCGTTATGTTTGGAGGAAAAAGGGGGAGGCTTGCAAGCCGAAGAACACCATCCCAACCGTGAAGCACGGGGATGGCAGCAGCATGTAGTGGGGTGCTTTGCTACAGGGGGGACTGGTGCACTTCACAAAATAGATGACAGCATGAGGGAGGAACATTATGTGGATATATGGAAGCAACATCTCAAGACATCAGTCAGGAAGTTAAAGCTTGGTCGCAAATGGGTCTTCCAAATGGACAAATGACCCCAAGCATACTTCCAAAGGTGTGGCAAAATGGCTTAAGGACAACAAAGTCAAGGTATTGGAGTGGCCATCACAATGCCCTGACCTCAATCCCATAGAATATTTGTGGGCAGAACTGAAAAAGTGTGTGTGAGCAAGGAGGCCTACAAAACTGACTCAGTTACACCAGCTCTGTCAGGAGGAATGGGCCAAAATTCACCCAACTTATTGCGGGTAGCTTGTGGAAGGCTACCCAAAATGTTTGACCCAAGTTAAACAATTTAAAGGCAATGCTACCAAAAACTTATTGAGTGTATGTAAACTTCTGAACCACTGGGAATGTGATGAAAGAAATAAAAGCTGAAATAAATCATTCCCTCTATTATTATTCTGACATTTCACATTCTTAAAATAAAGTGGTGATCCTAACTGACCTAAGACAGGGAATTTTTACTAGGACTAAATGTCAGGAATTGTGAAAAACTGAGTTAAATGTATTTGGCCAACACGGAACCCAAACTGGCTGCACGCGTGCGCCATCGTGCATAAATGTATTTTGTCCTCCTACACCAAACGCGATCACGACACGCAGGTTAACATATCAAAGCAAGCTCTGAAACAACTACATTATGTTGTACAGTATGTATATACTGTACTCGATACCATCTACTGTATGCTGCCCTGTACTATCACTCATTCATATATCCTTATGTACATATTCTTTATCCCCTTACACTGTGTATAAGACAGTAGTTTTGGAATTGTTAGTTAGATGACTTGTTGGTTATCACTGCATTGTCGGAACTAGAAGCACAAGCATTTCGCTACACTCGCATTAACATCTGCTAACCATGTGTATGTGACAAATAAAATTAGATTTGATTTGATTTTATTTGATTTAATTTGGGAACAGGTCGAAAAGTATTACACATTTATGGCAATTTAGCTAGTTAGCTACCACTTGCTAGCCAATTTGTCCTATTTAGTTAACTTGCTTTTGCTAGTTAGCTACCACTTGCTAGCCAATTTGTCCTGGGATATAAACATTGAGTTGTTACTTTACCTGAAATCCACAAGGTCCTCTACTCCGCCAATTACTCCACACATAAAACCCTCAACCGAATTGTTTTTCTAATCATCTTTCCTCATTCCCGGCTTTTTCATCTTTGAACTTATATGGTGATTGGCATTTAAACTTTCATAGTATTACTACACCGACCGACAACACAGTTCGTCTTTCAATCACCCACATGGGTAAACCCAATGAGGAAATGGCATGTGGGTACCTGCTTCTATAAATCAATTAGGAGATAGGAGAGGCAGGACTTGCAGCGTGATCTAGAAAGGAGTTCTATTTTAGCCCTTGGCAACGGAGATGCTCGTTGATGCGCGCGAGCAGTGTGGGTGCAATAATTGAATTACATAGATTTCTAAATTTATTTTGCAATGCTCGCGCATGCAAGGTGAGCGGTGTGGTCAGCCTATAAGGTGTATGTTCCGACTTCCGACTTCAACTGTACCTTAATAGAAAATGACTCAAGTAAAAGTCACACAGTAAATTACACCCAGTCTGAAAGTATTTGGTTATAAATATATCAATATATCAAAAAGTAAATGTAATCATTTTAAATTCCTTATATTAAGTAAAACAGGTGGCACCATTTTATTTTATTTTTACAGAGAGCCAGGGGCACACCTCTAACATTCATACATTGTTTAGAAACTAAGCATGTATGTTTAGTGAGTCCACCAGATCAGAGGCAGTAGGCATGACCAGGGATGTTATCTTGATAAGTGTGTGAATTGGACCATTTTCCTGTCCTGATGAGCATTAAAAATGCAACAAGTACTTATGGGTGTCAGGAATAATGTATGGAGTAAAAAGTACATACTTTTCTTTTGGAATGCAGTATGGTAAACATTGTCCAAAATTTAAATAGTAAATTACAGATACTCCCCAAAAACTACTTAAGTTGTACTTTAAAGTATTTTTACTTCAGTACTTTACAGCACTGACATACTGAATCCATACGCTCAAACGCACCACCTATCTCAATGAGGACACTGATTTCTCCCCTTTCCAGTAGCCCCTCCCCCCTACACACTCAAGTCTGGTCCTTTCAGGCTACAGACTTTAGTCCCTAAAAAATCCAATGTATTCTATTCTCCAACATTAAGTGGGGTTGTTTCATCATAAATAAGTTGTTTCTCCTTTTCAGGCACTATACATTTACATCTAACATTAATATGTTCATATTTTCAGTCTGCAACAAAAGTTATGGGTTGTTTAATGAATGTCAATTTTTCTACCATTGTCCAACTGTAATTTATTTTTATTTTTTTTACATGTGTATGCACTGTATATAGTTTATTTTACATGTGTATGCACAGTATATAGTTTATTTTACATGTGTATGCACAGTATATAGTTTATTTTACATGTGTATGCACAGTATATAGTTTATTTTACATGTGTATGCACTGTATACCGTTTATTTTCCTCTCTTCGTGACATGCAATGTGATTTAAGGTGCAGCTCTCAGCAAAGTCAGTGCGAGTAGTACAAAAGTGCAAGTGAAGGTTCACGAAAGGTAAACGTGTACATTTGGGGGATGCTGTGGGAGTTTTTCCATTGGAACTTTAGTCATTGTGATAACACCACTTAAGTCAGTGTACAGTAAGATGAAGAAGTGAGATGGCCGACACTGAACCCTGGATAGAAGAGCCCACTGTGAGGAAACATCATACCTGTCCCATAAACCAACGGCCACACCATAAATGTGGGAAGCAACCCCTCTTTCACCACTACTGCTTACTTCTCACCAATAGACTTCTAGTTGTTTGTATTGCCACAGTAATGTTTTTCTCTGGGACCCAATATCTCATTGTTCTGTCATTTGGGAACTGCAGCCTCATCCTAGTGGTTAGAGTGTTGGACTAGTAACCGAAAGGTTGCAAGATCAATATCCCTGAGCTGACAAAGTAAAAAAAATCTGTCGTTCTGCCCCTGAACAAGGCAGTTAACCCACTGTTTCTAGGCCATCATTGAAAATAAGAATTTGTTCTTAACTAGTAAAAAATACATGTAAAAAATCCTGGCAAAAGAGAACATATAACTGTGCTGTTGTCTCCCTGCCAAACGGGGCCGATTCCAAGGAATCATTACCGTCACCTGCTAACCAATGTTTCAAACAGTGTGTTACGTAAGTCAAAACTGAGTCAAAAAAAATAAACCTGGTGCCACATTTTCTGTTTCAGTGTTAATTTAATCGTACAAATGTTCATTTATACATATAGGAAAAAGGCTTTAATTTGACATTTTCTCTTCTCATGAATGTTCTATCATAAGACTATGCAAACGCGCCACTCTCCATGCCATCTTGCTTAAAACTGCACCCTCCCACCAAAATAAAAAAACGGAATAAAGCTAAGAATGAAACACTCTCTGGTTTCAGAGTAAAATGCAGAACAGTGAACACAGAGGACTAACATAATGCCCTTGACAAATACATAAATATGAAAAGCTGGTGTGAAAGCACAACAGCCACAAGAAAACAGGGACTTTTCATCAGAAGAAACCATAAGATAAGACTCTTGTATGAGCATCTACAAGATATTTAGTCTATGAATAACAATTGTCATCAATTTCCTTGTTTTTCATTTACTCATAACCTTGTGGAAATTGTGAAACATTGAAGGGGAGAAATCTTGATTGCTTGAAGAACGTGAAGGTAAATCAAATAAATTAAAATAACATTCCAAATGGGAAACAAATTGCATAACATGATGTTAACTTGGTTGATACCATGTAATTGTAAACAATAATTAATATGACTACATGTCGTAATAGAGCATTCCACGTTGACGCAGAGGAATGAATGAATTCCAGGGTTGAACCTGTCCTTTTGAGCGTATGCACCCACTCTACTTAATTTGACAATCAAAACGGGACTCAACGTTGTTAAGTGTGGAAGAAAACTAAAACACAGAGAATATATACTATTACAACAGACAATAATATCTAGATCCAGACAGCATACAGAAACTAAATCAAATCACCACTTGTAAACATCTGAAGTGACATCGTGCAAACTGCAGAAACAAAACAAACGGTGCTGATATTGTCAATGGCTTGAGCAGTCACAAACCCAGAATATAAATACCTCTCCCTATGATGGGAAAGGGAAGTCTGTTTGTCAATGTCTGTCGTGATGTTTCAGAGACCATTTGGTTTGGTTGTTTAGTTAATAGCACCATCTGCTGGCTCTAAAGAACAAGTGTTACCACTGAATGATCCATATGTGTCGTAAGTACAGTACAGCAAAGGCTTGTTTACGGGGCAACTCATTCACAGGCCTGTATCCTAATTTCTGAAACACCTGTGGAGAATTATAATTTTTTTGATTAGTATTATTTTGTTTAATCTATTTAGATACATAACCTACATAACCTACCTGGCCTACATACATAGGTCACCACAACTTCTTTACCAAAGTTGTATCCACCACTGTGTTCAGTCAAATCCAAAAGGAAACTATACACGTGCACACATGCACAATTCAGAAAACACAGACAAGGATTCAAATCCTACAATAATAGCTCAACAGGCAAAATAGTTTTTGATGGCTTTTTCTCACACATTTCATTTGCTCAAGCTCACACACATCCATCCTTTTGCTAAGCTCAACCAGCAGTGTCTACCCTACACTAATGAGGTGTGTTGACAGCTACAAATAATAATAAAACATGTATGTAGTAGAATGTAGGATTTATAGCACTCTTTATGTCGCATTCACTCATGCTGATCTTGGGAGAGTGCTGATGATGCTGGTAGGGTGTTCACTGGGATAGGTGCCTCCTTGTTCTCACTGTAGCTTGTGTTTTGGTGGAATGGGGTAGGGCTCAAGGGAGAGAGTTGTCTAGAGTCTGTATGAAATATGTGTCCCTCCCCTCTCCAGTGCCCCTGCCGCAAGCCAGCATCAGCATGCCCAGGTCTGTTCAGCACCACCTGGCCTGGGTCTCCATCTGTCTAACTCTGGCCTAACGGATAGGGTCCATGAACACCCTGAGGGGAGAGACAGAACACAGTCAACACAATGTATTCTACGAGTTATAATCTTTCTGTTATTTTTCTCTCTGCATTGTTGGGAAGTATATCACTGTTAGTCTATACCTGTTGTTTACGAAGCATGTGGCAAATATATATATTTTTATGATTTGTATTTGCATGATAGTTCAGTGATCGCCCTGGAGCATTCACATCTGTAATTATGAAGTACTTTGAAAGGCTGGTCATGACAGACATCAACACCATCATCTCAGACACCATAGATCCACTCCAATTCGCATACTGCTTCAACAGATCCACAGATGACGTTATCTCAACTGTACTTCACATTGTCCTCTCCCACCTGTATAAGAGGGGAAATAACTCAGACTTCAGGTCAGCGTTTAACACCATAGTCCCCTCCAGGCTCATCACCAAGCTAGGGACCCTGGGACTGATGGAGATGAGTCAGCCTACAGGAAGGAGATCAGCGACTTAGCAGTGTGGTGCCAGGACAACAACCTCTCCCTCAACGCCAGTAAGACCAAGGAGCTTTGTGGACTATAGTTAAAAGACGGGAGAGCACGTCCCCATCCACATCCACAGGGCTGTTGTGGAGCAGGTCAGGAGCTTCAAATTCCTTGGTGTCCACATCAATAAAGACCTAACATGGTCCACACACACCTGCACAGTTGTGAAGAGGGCACGGTAGCGCCTATTCCCCCTCAGGAGGCAGAAAATATTTGGTATGGGCCCTCGGATCCTCCAAAAGTTTGACAGCTGCACCATCGAGAGCACCTTGACTGGCTGCATCACAACTTGATATGGTAAATGCACCACCCTTGACCGCAAAGCGCTTGAGGGTGGTGCGGACAGCGCAGTACTTCACTGGGGGCCGAGCCCCCTGCCATCCAGGATCTCTATATCAGGCAGTGTCAGAGGAAGGCCCGAAAAAATGCCAAAAGACTCCACCCACCCAAGCAAGGCTGTTCACTCTGCTACCGTCCGGCAAGTAATATCGGAGACGTGGCCAACAGGCTCCGAGCCCGCTTCTACCCCCAAACCATAAGACAGCTAAATAGTCCATTAAGGGTGCCCAAAATATCTTCACTGACCCTACGCAAACTCACTAGACTATATACATTCACAAAGTATTCAGAGTCCTTCACTTTCCCCCCATTTTGTTACGTTACAGCCTTATTCTAAAATGGATTCTAAAAAATGTCCTCAATCTACACACAATAATGACGAAGCGAAAACAGGTTAAGATATTTTTGCAACTTTATAAAAAATACTTATTTACATAAGTATTCAGACCCTTTGCTATGAGACTTGAAATTGAGCTCAGGTACATCCTGTTTCCATTGATCATCCCTTTTCTCCCCAATTTCGTGATATCCAACTTGTAGTTACAGTCTTGTCCCATCGCTGCAACACCTGTACGGACTCGGCAGAGGCGAAGGTCGAGAGCCATGCGCCCCCCGAAACACGACCCCGCCAAGCCACACTTCTTCTTGACACACTGCCCGCTTAACCCTGAAGCCAGCCACACCAATTTGTCGGAGGAAACACTGTACAGCTGGCGACCGAGGTCAGCTTGCATGCACCCGGCCCGCCACAAGGAGTCGCTAGAGCGAGATGGGACAAGAACAATCCAGCTGGCCAAACCCTCCCCTAACCCGGACGATGCTGGGCCATTCGGAACAGGGCAGGCCCCTACATACAGCACAGCTGTATTTTTCAGAAAGATAAGCTCAGACGTATGTAAGGAAGTACCTCAGTCTATTACTGGCTCAATAAAATCTGTGAATGAGCAACAGAAGCATGTGTTTCTGAACAGACTAGTTTACCCAGCCAAGAGTGGCAGTAAGTTAACAATGCTGGAATAAAATGGATTGCTCTGACAGAAGTAGGAGGTGATTTAGAGCAGGCACACACAGCTCTGATGGCTATTGCACCAGTATATGGTTGTGAACTGACAAAGGGTTATTATGGCATAAACAGGTAAATTAATAAAAGGGGAATAAACTGGGCAGATGGTGGATGTTATTGCTCAGTGAAAACCACCAACTGACACGTAGGACCAGTTTCCCAGAAACAGATTAGGACTACAAGGTGCTTTCAATGGCGAATATCAGTTGAGAATGCTTTTTAGTCCAGGATTATGCTTAATATGGGTCTGGGAAACCCGTAGAGTTGACCTTTAGAGCAGGGGTGTCAAACGTACGGCCCTGTTGGCCGGGTTAAGCAAATTAACCCATTCAATCCGGTGGTTTGAGCAAACAAAATAGCACATTTTGTTTTGGGGGGGCACACAATCTCAATCAACACTGAAATTACTAAAACTAGGCCTCTCGAGTGGCACAGCGGTCTATGGCACTGAGGCACTTGAGGTTTCACTACAGACCCAGGTTCGAACCCAGGCTGTGTCAGCAGCCCGTGACCGGGCGGCGTAAAATTGGCGCAGCGTCGTCTGGGTTCGGGGAGGGTTTGGTCGGCCGGGATTTCCTTGTCCCACCGCGCTCTAGCCTGCAAACTGACTTCAGTCACCAGCTGGGCGGTATTTCCTCCGACAAATTGGTGAGGCTGGCTTCCGGGTTAAGCAAGTAGAGTGTCAAGAAGCAGTGTGGCTTGGCAGGGTCCTGTTTCGGAGGACTCTTGACCTTTGCCTCTCCCGAGTCCGTAGGGGAGATGCAGTGATGGGACAAGACTAACTACCAATTGGGAAGAAAAATGGGTAAAAGTACAAAAAAATATATAGATGAAACTGAGTAGAAATGATAACGGCGCTACATTTACAGTCTCTTCACTCTGTCCAGCTCGTTAACAGTCAGGGAGCACAAACAATTCCAAAAGCGTTGGAGAGTCATTTTTATGGTGGGGGAAATATAACAGCCCTCCAGACCTCACAGGGATATTCCCCAATGCTGGAAGGGTGGGGCCTGAGTGAAAACGTTTGGGAACGCCTGCCTTAGAGGAACTGCACAGATGCATAGAATACCAAAGAGCTCATGTGTGTTTTCTACATCTGTTCAACTGCATAATGTGGTACGATGGAGCACGGTGGTTGACATGTTACATTTTCCTCTACTACTATTGTTTTGCATAGAAGAATGGTGCAATTTTTAGAAGGTCTGTCTGTTGTGTCTGGTCACTAAGGTGACAGATAGGCTTACTTTTGAGCCAGGTGAGGGTGCAGTAAACACTGGAAAAATGTATAACGTGTCGAAATCACAACAATGCTTTTCATAGATTACTGATTAACAATACTGATGGAAAACAATTTATCTGTGCCACAATTCAGAGCAGAGATCTATTGTGATTTTTCCACACATACTGTAAAGCTACAGTAGTGGCATCATCTGGAAAACCTGAGGGCTATTGCACCAGTATATGGTTGTGAACTGAACACTGTACTCTTTTGTGACAACAACATTTTTTATTTTGAATCGGACGTTTCAAAACCAGCCATGAATAGAGCACTTTTTACACACATCCAAATGTGGCACAGAAATTGAACTTGTGCTCCCTCAATGTTAAGCAAAAAACAGCGAGGAGTGGACATCAGCTTGTTTCGAGGCAAGCTAACCTTGGTTCATTCATTCATTCATACATACCTGACTGTAAGTCACTACTGACAGATTGTTTTGTAGCCCATTCGATGCTCTATTTACAGCGTTGTGAGACAGTCCGTTTTCATCTTGCTGGATGGCGTCCTGCCTGCCCTCCCAGGCTCCTCCAGGCTCTTTGAAGTTGTTGTCGTCTCCGGCGTCGTGTTTGCTCTTCTGTGGCGAGGCAAAAGGGTTGAAGTCTCCCTCTACGTTGCGGTGCGGCTGGGTGTTGAACTCCGTCTCGAAGCAGGAAAGCTGCTGTGTCACGCCCAAAAGGCCACCCACCTCCACGCTGAGGATCACCCAGATGACGTCTGTGTGGACAGAGAGAGTGACACACACCAGGCATTAAGGGTGACTTGTTCTGTCCAGGAGACAGCACTGGTGGTAGTGATAGGAGTTAAACATCCAAAATGCTCAGTAGTCAATTAGAAAAAAGTTTACTTTACATTTTGGTCAAGTTGACCAATTTCAAGACATTGATTGACTACTCAATGTTTTGAAAAAGTACTTCACACTAAAAACGTTTCATGGGTCCGAAATGGATCCGTGGCTTTCCCACCCGACCCAATATATATATATATATATATAGGTCTTATTATTTTTCCCTCACTGAGACACGTTCCGAATAGACCGGAGGACAGTCAGACCCCTTTCCGAAAAGGACAGTGGAAAACAGACCCGTGCTGGTTCAGATCCGAGAGTAGAAAGAGAGAGAAAGAAACCGCCAACTGGGCGCTGCCAGCGCCATCAATAAACAAGCCATATTGGCCAAATGATCCACAGGCACATCCTTAAAAAAAATGTTTTGTTGTGTTTCGATGAGCAGCATATTCAAAACATTAGAATCTATTCATTGCTTTATTAGTTTTTACTTTCATTAAAAAAATATTTGTCAATGTCACAGTTCAGCTGTTGGAGATTTGAGCGATAAATGCATCAGGGCATTGCATGCATATAGGCCTAAATTATATTGTATGATATTAATATGATAGGTTATTTAAAGAATTTATTAAATAGGCCTACAATAACAATAATGACTGAACAATTGATAAATACAAAATGCATCAAACCTAAATAGCGAGATGCACACAGTCCATTTGGTCATGCCAGCTTTCTTATCTTTGTCCACTACAATATTAAAACTTGTCCCCGGGGAAATTCCCCTTGTCGGCTTCTTTTCACTCTACTCTTTCCTTTTACGTCAATGAAGAAGGACTTAATCTTAGCAATCAACTGTAGCCTAGGCTGTTATTTATTTATTTTTATATTATCTCTCTCTCTCTCTCTCAGCATGTGAGGGAAGCAGCCGGAACCAGTTTCAGCTGGACAAAAGCTGTACGTATTATTGAGTTGCAATTAGCTGACACAGATAACAAGCTCGCAATTCTCATCACACAAAATTAGGACAGGTCCAATTGGGTCCAATCAGTAAATGCATTTTAATTGCACATACCCGAGACACGTGGCAATTATATCAGACCTGAAAAATATCTGAGACAAAAGTCTGAATTTAGGACCCAGACCCGCTACGGTCCCGTGTCGGATCTCAGAATTTCAGGTCTGTTGAAACCGTGAAGACCTGTAGTCAGCACACAAACATGCAGGTTGACGTTTAATGTCATGAGTCTTGCCCTTTAGGCAGAACTGAGCGGTTTCTGCTAGATGGGCCAGCAGCAAAGTCAAAATTGGCTATATTGTAAAAATTCATGAAAACAAACATTAGCTTTTTGGTCTTAATTAAAAGGTTAGGCATTATGGTTAGCAGTGTGGTTAAGGTTAGGGATGAAATCAGATTTTATGACTTTGTGGCAGTGCCAGCTACTGACCACTCAGCAGAGCTGCCTCCAGAACAAGATCCATGTCGATAAACGCTAACCTGCCACAAACATGCAAAGGTTAACATGTGTGGATAATTTCTAGACTTGGTTACACACTTGTGTTGTCCACAAAACAGCGTGTCTGCACCGTTTGGACCTACCTCCGTAAAACAGCCCTGTGGGTGTGCACATCCTCCATTGGCCCTGGTACATGCCGGGCGCTGCGGGGCTACGCATTTGCACACTGACGTCTGAGATCTCCTGGGGTTCCAGACAGCGCACCATCACTATGTTGACGTGGCCAAACTGGTCCCCTCCAATGTACTTCAGACATACCCCAGGTGGCCAGGAATCTGCACCTGTGAAAGAGACAGACAAAGAGATTACACACGTTTACAGGCCAGTGGTTTCCGGGTCTTACATTGCAGTGAAGGTTTTTCTTCTTGTGTGACATTACATTGATGAATCATAGGTATGGAGATATGATGTAGATGTCTGAAAGGTAACCCCACCCACCTGTGTTCTGTATCCTCCAGGTCTTTGTGAATGGTGTGTCGGGGGGAACAGACTCTCCCTCACCAATCGTCACATCCTCCACAAAGGACATGGATGGTGTGTTGATGCTGGGACTCTCAACATCATAATAGGCACCGATGGCTGCCTGTAGATTCCTATTTTAATGGCAAAAGGCATTTAGAAGAGTGGGTGAGTCAATGCCATGTTTAATTAGCAAGTATTCAAACCTGATCCAGTTCCTGAAACTACTTCACAACAAGAACATTTAAAAGAAGGGAAAAAATGTAAAAGTATATCTTGCTGATAATGATTTTCCCTTGCAAGAATGAGTCGAGGTCATTTATCAGGATTGTTTTATTATGTTCACTGATAAAGTCTTGATCACTAGCCTAGATTAGCTCACTACCGATTAAATTACGTCATCATATCACAAACACTTGTGAGGTGATATAAAATGTACGCCTAGAGCCTCTTGGCGCAAGCTTTAACATTAGCGGTATATCTAGACCACAACTAGTTCAAACGCTTACAACTAATGTTAGCTAGCTGACGTTACACAATTAACAAATCTGGTCAGGTTAGTTATGGTGAATATTTATGCTGCAATACGTCCTTTTGTTTTTAGCAAAAGGTAGCTAGACTTAATTTGTAACAGATGACCAGTGACTAACTATCTGGCGTTAGCTACAGTTTCACATAGCTATGTCCTAGCAGGAATGACAGTCCGTGCAAAATATCGACACAATACGCTATACATGCAAGAGAAAAAGAGAGCCTCGGGGACTACTCAAAATGTACCTAGCTAGCTACTATACAAGCTAGGCCCCACATCCCCGAACTCACCAGTTGCTCATGTCAAGGAAGAAAGCGCATCCCGCCGGGTTGACCTGGAACCCCAGCAGTCTTTGGAACTCTGAGATGAGGACGTCCTTGTCAGTGGTGCCCATGCAGTTGAATTTCTGAACGAACTCCGGGTCCAGGTCTATGTCCATGCCCTCCATTGGCAGGTCTCCCGTGGCAGCGACGAGGGGTTCTCTCCTAATTTAGTCCGAGGCCTTGTCCAGTCATAACAACCAGTTCAACAACAACAAGCGTAATACGCATGGCTGCGGGAGGGACAACGTTGGACGTCGGTGCAATCGAACGTCACCTTTCGTCACGGTGTATGGACTAGAATTAGAAATTAAAATAATTAATTTAATAGGATCTCTATGTGTGGACTTTTGTTTACGTCATCTGTTGCTATTCGAATTATTATTTTCATTGGCTTTTCTTTCGTTAATGATAAAACAGATTAGGTCATTTAATTAATGCTATTCATCCATCTTTTTGTAGTTACTATACTAAACATGCAACAATTTCAAAGATTTGACTGAGTTACAGTTCATAGAATGAAATCAGTCAATTTAAATAAATTCATTAGGCCATAATTTATGGATTTCACATGACTGGGCAGTCAGTCGCACAGCCATGGGAGGGCTTACCCCAGCCACTTGGGAGCCAAACCCAGTCAGTTTTTCACCACAAATGGATTTATTTCAGACAGAAATACTCCTCCTCTGGGATCTTTTATTTCAGCTCATGAAACACTTTACATGTTGCGTTTATATATATTGTTCAGTATTGTTAGCTCTGGTCCATGGCACAGCTATATATTTTGATTTCAGTAACTTGGTTAACCTGCTTTTTTGTATCCCACAGATACAAAAAAAAGCTATGCAAGCTACTTACCTTACGGGTGCGGGTGATACGTACCTTACACATGACTCGCCAGCCTTTAATTTTCAGGTTTTGACACACACACACATAAACTTTGCAGGTCCGTCAACCTATTTAAATACCTCACACCCTACAGTAACCTGTAGGTCTTGAGAGAACCTTCATAAATCCGCAGAACGTTAATAACCTATTTATTCACACTTTATGTAGTATCCTGTAATACTTAGTCCATATCGCATGACTCTGTATTTAATTTAAAGTTATTCCCCTTTGGTAATTTATAACGCATACATAAATGCCTTGTATCATATGACACTGTATTAACTATGAAGTCAGACACCTTTGGTCATTCATAACACAGACATAAATGCCTTGTATGTGACTGACCGGATCAATTCGATCTTAAGTAGCAACATTTGAAATTGTGTTTTTTACATTGGATAAAAATAGAGACTTAAAGCTATAAAATAGTATATCATACACTACAGTTGAGGAACAATGAGAAAGTAATTCTGCTTTGAAAGTTGATAAACTGGTAACCTCACTTTTGAGAAAATGTCCTTTGAATGTTTTGGTACCTACTGGAGAGCTCATCTTTGTCTACACACATTCAGCATCGTTCACACACTCTTAAGCTTTAGCCCCACCCATCTCTTTAAGGGTTGATCCAAGCGTTCTGTCCTAACAACAGCAGCCAAGCACTCAAGCTAACATGCTAGCTACCTCCAGACACAAATGAGAGAACAGCTCACTCTGACCATTTTATTCGCCCTAACAGATCTGGTTCGGCTGTTTTTATGTTATCCAGAGCATTGGTGACTGCAACTGTGCTGCTGGCAACAATTTATTATTTTTTTGCCAACGTTAACTGACACCGGCCATATTCAACGGGTGTTGAACGTTCGTAAATGATTCTGTGCTCGGGAACACTCAGGCAAGATTGCTCTGAAATCTAGGTAGATAGCCAGAGAGAATTTACCAGCTTCGTCTATCAACAGCTGTCGCAATGACATCATGAACATTCTATTGAAATGGATACTTGCATTGTGGAGTCTTTTGTTAAGACATGTAGCTAGCTAGCTAAACAATTAACCATAATCCCAACTCACAACGTTATTACTCTGCATGAAGAGAACCAACCAGGTTCAATGTTAGCTAGATAACATTAGCCTATAACTAACAAAGCAAATGACTCTGAGATATGAATAATATTACTACACAGATCATACATGTAACGTTAATTAGTGAGTCAGCCAGCTAACATTAGCTAGCTAGCTAACAGTACACTTGAACTTGAAATGAAAATGACTTTCTGACAAAATTAGAAACGTCTAATATCTGAAAATGTAGCTAGCTAGAACATCTTACCCATATACGTGGATGGATGCTTCTCCCTCTCTGTTACGGATGTCATGGTTGCTCTTAGTTTGAAGACGTAATCCGGAGACAGGTGGTTTCTCCATCTCCTTAGCTATCATACTCTATTTCCACTGATTTCAAAACTCGGTCCTCCAGAAAGTGGAGAGCAACACTTATGCCATTCTACTACGCAATTCATTTTTTTTAAAGCCGCATCAGACAGGATTACCTACACATACTGACCAGCTCAAATAGACAGAAGCATGCTACATGGCAGACCAATCCGAACTCATCTCTCGACATGCCCAGCCCACTCATTATCTCAGCCAATCATGACTCGCGGGAAGGTTGCTCACTTTTTCTGTGACTAAACCAACTAGGCTCGTAATTTAACAATTGTATTCGTATTTACAGATGGCATAACATTTTGTTATTAAGGCACATGACAATTCACATATTCCAGAAGGTATTTCTGCCAAAAACGCATTTTGATTTTAAAAAAAGTTTACTTTCAAATGGCTCTCCTGTGAAGAAGTGACGCTTCGACATACTCCTAGTTTCCTGAAACGAGTCACATATCATATGATGCTGTACTCGCTAAAGTCAAACACCTTTGGTAGTGGTCCTTCTGTAGCTCAGTTGGTAGAGCATGGCGCTTGTAACGCCAGGGTAGTGGGTTCGATTCCCAGGACCACCCATACGTAGAATGTATGCACACATGACTGTAAGTCGCTTTGGATAAAAGCGTCTGCTAAATGGCATATATTATTATTATTATATATTAGTTCCTAACACGTACATACAGGCCTAATGATGAAAACACAAATGTATTAACAATTAGGGAATTATCATTAACAGCTAAACCAAATACATATTAAAGACATGTTTAAACCATACATTTCCTTTTATTTTTACATTTTTAAAACAATACAAATACATGAAGTTTCAAAACAATCCAGCAATGTAATTACATTGAACATTACACATGGCTGTGAATAGTGTAGCTTGACCCTGACCTGACAGGTGAATGGTTCTTGCCTTTCTGCCTGCTGGAGGTATAGCATGTTGGCTCCAACCTTAAAAGTAACAACAAAGAAAGTTAGGTCTGTTAGGAAATGCCTTTGTCACACCATCTGGGTAAGGCATTTCTGTGCAGTGACAGAAACTAAATGGGGAGATGGGGAAACTGCATTCAATTCGTATTATTATATTCCTCTTTCATTTACACATTTCATGACGTGACTATGAGACGTGGCTGCATATAGGGGGATTTTAGCTAGACATTTTATTTTATTTTTTATTTCACCTTTATTTAACCAGGTAGGCTAGTTGAGAACAAGTTCTCATTTGCAACTGCGACCTGGCCAAGATAAAAATAGCAGTGTGAACAGACAACACAGAGTTGTTGGAGTAAACAATTAGCAAGTCAATAACACAGTAGAAAAAAAATGGGCAGTCTATATACAATGTGTGCAAAAGGCATGAGGAGGTAGGCGAATAATACAATTTTGCAGATTAACACTGGAGTGATAAATGATCAGATGGGCATGTACAGGTAGAGATATTGGTGTGCAAAAGAGCAGAAAAGTAAATAAATAAAAACAGTATAAAAACAGTATGGGAATGAGGTAGGTGAAAAAGGGTGAGCTATTTACCTATAGACTAAGTACAGCTGCAGCGATCGGTTAGCTGCTCGGATAGCTGATGTTTGAAGTTGGTGAGGGAGATAAAAGTCTCCAACTTCAGCGATTTTTGCAATTGTTCCAGTCACAGGCAGCAGAGTACTGGAACGAAAGGCGGCCAAATGAGGTGTTGGCTTTAGGGATGATCAGTGAGATACACCTGCTGGAGCGCGTGCTACGGATGGGTGTTGCCATCGTGACCAGTGAACTGAGATAAGGCGGAGCTTTACCTAGCATGGACTTGTAGATGACCTGAGCCAGTGGGTCTGGCGACGAATATGTAGTGAGGGCCAGCCGACTAGAGCATACAAGTCGCAGTGGTGGGTGGTATAAGGTGCTTTAGTGACAAAACGGATGGCACTGTGATAGACTGCATCCAGTTTGCTGAGTAGAGTGTTGGAAGCCATTTTGTAGATGACATCATCGCCGAAGTCGAGGATCAGGATAGTCAGTTTTACTAGGTAAGCTTGGCAGCGTGAGTGAAGGAGGCTTTGTTGCGGAATAGAAAGCCGACTCTGGATTTGATTTTTGATTGGAGATGTTTGATGAGTCTGGAAGGAGAGTTTGCAGTCTAGCCAGACACCTAGGTACTTATAGATGTCCACATATTCAAGGTTGGAACCATCCAGGGTGGTGATGCTAGTCGGGCATGCGGGTGCAGGCAGCGATCGGTTGAAAAGCATGCATTTGGTTTTACTCGCTTTAAGAGCAGTTGGAGGCCACGGAAGGAGTGCTGTATGGCATTGAAGCTCGTTTGAGGTTTGATAGCACAGTGTCCAATGACGGGCCGAAAGTATATAGAATGGTGTCGTCTGCGTAGAGGTGGATCAGGGAATCGCCCGCAGCAAGAGCAACATCATTGATATATACAGAGAAAAGAGTCGGCCCGAGAATTGAACCCTGTGGCACCCCATAGAGACTGCCAGAGGACCGGACAGCATGCCCTCTGATTTGACACACTGAACTCTGTCTGCAAAGTAATTGGTGAACCAGGCAAGGCAGTCATCCGAAAACCGAGGCTGTTGAGTCTGCCGATAAGAATTTGGTGATTGACAGAGTCGAAAGCATTGGCGAGGTCGATGAAGACGGCTGCACAGTACTGTCTTTTATCGATGGCGGTTATGATATCATTTAGTACCTTGAGTGTGGCTGAGGTGCACCCGTGACCGGCTCGGAAACCAGATTGCACAGCGGAGAAGGTACGGTAGGATTCGAGATGGTCAGTGACCTGTTTGTTGACTTGGCTTTCGAAGACCTTAGATAGGCAGGGCAGGATGGATATAGGTCTATAGCAGTTTGGGTCCAGGGTGTCTCCCTTTGAAGAGGGGGATGACTGCGGCAGCTTTCAATCCTTGGGGATCTCAGACGATATGAAAGAGAGGTTGAACAGGCTGGTAATAGGGGTTGCGACAATGGCGGCAGATAGTTTCAGAAATAGCGGGTCTAGATTGTCAAGCCCAGCTGATTTGTATCCAGGTTTTGCAGCTCTTTCAGAACATCTGCTATCTGGATTTGGGTAAAGGAGAACCTGGAGAGGCTTGGGTGAGGAACTACGGGGGCGGAGCTGTTGGCCGAGGTTGGAGTAGCCAGGCGGAAGGCATGGCCAGCCGTTGAGAAGTGCTTATTGAAGTTTTCGATAATCATGGATTTATCGGTGGAGACCGTGTTTCCTAGCCTCAGTGCAGTGGGCAGCTGGGAGGAGGTGCTCTTGTTCTCCATGGACTTCACAGTTGGTGTGAACTCACCGATATTATTTAAAATAATGATTGAGGTAGATACAGTATGTAATCTAACTCAACAATCAACTACTACAAACTATTTTAAATGACAATAAATAAAGGTTAATAAAGCTGTGACAACAAAAAGACAACAGTCACACAGTGGCGGAATAATTCAACTACACATAGTGTAGGTTTGTTTCATCACAAAACCGGAGAGCAACATCTGTCCACAAAGCAAATATTGCATATAACAAACAGTATATGACTTGCAGCATGGTCAAGCAAGTTAATGTTTGACAGTTTACTAAACAACTAATGATTTAGAACCACAGAGTTACTGCAAGTCAGCACAAAGACAACAGGAGGACTATTCCAGCACCATTTCTACTTAAACATTTAAACATCATCAAATCACAAGGCTATATATGCTTAGTTTAATACATTGAAAACAAATGTAAAGAAACCAAAAACAATTTATTCCAATCAATGTTGCTGAATATCATGTGGCTGTCCATGGTACTGATTTCTGTCTGTGTGTATGTGTGTATATGTTTGTGAATGTTTTGGACTCACCCTAGATGTAGACTAGTTGAACACCAATGCCATGCCACTCTCCTTCATGTTGGCAAAACGGTCTATGGCTCTGTACGCTTTTAGTTTTTGTTTTCTTAGGCTACCTAGCTAAAATACTTGCTAGCCTGACATCCTCGCATTGGCAACAATTAATCAGCTAAGTTAGCTAGCTAGTTTGCGTGACCCTACTAGGCTACATCCAGCTTACATATTGAATTTCAATCGTCTCAGGCCAGTGGCACAATATATGAATTTATGGTTAGATCAGAATCACTGTCATAATCATTGACCTATACAGAGAATTAAGTCAAAACCACAGGTCCAAATCCCCATCTCCATCCATGGCCGATTTAGCAAACTAGCTACTGCAGGACATCAACATAAGCAGAACAGAAACAGACAGGTTTTCCTGACAATGGTGATGTTTTGATTAGGATGTGATTTGATTGGTGTGAAGCCAAATCAAACTGGCTTCCCTTTGGGGTCATTTTGCTGTGCTTGGACAATCCACAGTTGATCTCAGCTTAATGCTGATTGTCTAACAAAAAAATAAATAACAATATCAAGGGAGGCCAAATGCTTGCTGGCATCAATCAATGAAATAATACAGTGGCAACATGTCATACATACTCTTTTGTTCCAGAGAGCATCAGATAGATTGGCAACACATACTGAGACAGAGGGGCGCTCTGAAGATTTTTCCTGTGAGATTCAGCCACTTGCGAATCGCCGGAAATTATGAAAACACGGAATGTCGAAAGTTAAATACATTTATAAATATAATTTTTTTATTGGTCAAATATTTAGGGAAGCCTGGCTTCCCTTGGCAACCATGACTACACCACTGCTTAAAGCAATAACTATTCTGGGTGCCACAGTAAAAGTATTGTAGGGAATACTCAATAGGGTCTCTAGAATGTATATATGGTGTCATTTCATGGGGCTCTGAATATTGAATACATTATCATCACATATGGCTTGACCAGAGAGATATACCTGCTGGAGCGCGTGCTACAGGTGGATGCTGCTGTGGTGACCAGCGAGCTGAGATAAGGGGGGACTTTACCTAGCGGGGTCTTGTAGATGACCTGGAGCCAGTGGGTTTGGTGACGAGTATGAAGCGAGGGCCAGCCAACGAGAGCGTACAGGTCGCAGTGGTGGGTAGTATATGGGGCTTTGGTGACAAAACGGATGGCACTGTGATAGACTGCATCCAATTTATTGAGTAGGGTATTAGAGGCTATTTTGTAAATTACATCGCCGAAGTCGAGGATTGGTAGGATGGTCAGTTTTACAAGGGTATGTTTGGCAGCATGAGTGAAGGATGCTTTGTTGCAAATTAGGAAGCCAATTCTAGATTTAACTTTTGATTGGAGATGTTTGATGTGAGTCTGGAAGGAGAGTTCACAGTATTCTGCATACCGTCTGTTCACTTACACCACACAAATCTCCTGTTTCACAATGGAAGGTTCCAGATGCCAAAAAAAGGTGATCAGTACTTGAATGGAAGGAGTGATGGATCTTCCCAGAAGAGAGTCAGATTAAAGCCTTGGCTCAAGCAAACAAATGTCAACTACATTTTCTTTGTACATACCGAAACGGTCACAGAAATTAATTTCATTAAAATCCTTCAGTGGGTTGCTCTTGACTATAACCACCCTTCTGTCTAGCCTTGGTTGTGCTCTTTGATCGTCATTGAAATAGTCAAGGTAATCCCTTTTCCTCCATTGCCAAGGTCAACCTGATGGGCCAACATCGGTGAGAAAGACCCACTGCAGCTCATGAAAACATAAAGAGCATGTGAAAGTCTACTACCAGAAATGGATGGAGGAGAAGGCACAGAGCCTCATCGATAAAACAAGCAGGGTTGGATAGGTTACATTTTAAATGTAATCCGTTACTAGTTACCTGTCCAAAATTGTTATCAGTAATGTAATTTATGGATTACCCAAACTCAGTAACTTAATCCGATTACATTTAGTTTATTTTAGATTACGTTCCCTTTAAAAGGCATTAGAAGAAGACAAAAATGTATGTTACCAATTGAACAACATTATTGCAGGATAAATCAATGTTAAAGTTTACATAGCTTGCCATATCTGGATGTTACATTTTACTTTGTTTTTTTACGTAGGCTTCTTCGAACCCATCGCTTTCTATTACATTTTATACAATTAAATGATATCTTTACATTAATAGATATAATTTAAAAGTTCAAACAGGGACAACTACAGATTGCCTCTGTAAGTCTATCAAAAGTGTGAGAGTTTGAGCATGTGTCCATTAGGCCTATGGATTTATTTATTTAATCAGCATGAATTAGATTGAGCAATAGAAGCCCCACTTTTATTCGATAGGCTGGGATCCGCACTATGCAGCTGTTGCCAGAACGCATTTTTCACTGGCTGCCCACTGGTTTGAAAAACAATGATTGATAGGCAGCTTAAACTTCTTGAATTCAACCATTATTGGGTTCAAATACAGATTTGTGAACAGCCATCCACAACAACTAAATGAGAGAGCAGCAGTGTGATTCACATCAATGCGCTATGTAGATATCAATAATAAGTTATATCCGTAGTGCCGTAGACTACAACACTGCTGTCATTCGTACCGCCAATTCTTTATTCAAGTTGGATAATCTTTGGATGCCGACAGCAGTCGCACCATTGGAAGACAGAGCTTGGACTGTAGCCTACAAAAGCCTATTTCTGAGCTATGTTCGAATACCCATACTAACATACTGTATACAACATACTTAATGAGCATATACTACATACTATATACAATTAGTTAATTTTATTTACTATAAACGAACAGTATGCTTTCAGTTGAGCATACTAGCTCTTCACCTGTCTACCGGAAGTTTATGGTGTTGCTATGCAACCTCTTGCTAGCTAGTTAGCATAACAAATTACTAGTTAGACATTTGGGTATGTTAGAAAGAGGAGGAAGGGAAGCACTACTAAGGTACACAATAGTACACTTTGGTTGACAGAAGATGCTCTTTGGTAAAAGTGGTGAATTGGTCATCAAAAACAAAGGAGGACCAAGGCACTTCTTAAATTCAATCTGGAGTGCCAGAGTGCGCTCGTAGATTCAGAACATTGTCAGATTGTCCATTTTTAAATTCAGAGCGTTTCACTCTCGGAGTGCACACTGGACGCTCAGGCCTAGGAGTAGGGTTGGTTTGAGCATTCTGACCTTACAACGGCAGTCAAGCACCCAAGCTAACATTGGCTAGCTTGCTAGCTACTTACAGACACAAATGAGACCACTCTGACCATTTTACTCGCCCTAGCAGAGCTGGTTAGGCAGTTTTTATATTACCCAGAGCATTGGTGACTGCAACTGTGCTGCTGGCAACAATTTGATTAGAGGTTTACTGACACCGGCCATATTCAACAGGTGTTGAGTGCTGGTAAATTCATTATTCTGCAGTGAAAGTGCTCTGAAATCGGAGTAGATAGAACGCACAATGACTATACCATTTAGCTAAGCTAAGAATGACGGGAATAATCAACTCAATAAACATTGGGTAGTTAGTTAGATAGCCTATATTCAATATACTGTCCAGTTTGATGTATAAGTAGCCAACTAATGTTAGGTAGCTAACTAAGAACATACCGGTATTGATACGCTATGTGGTTCGTAAGGACAGCGTAGCTAACAAATTGTCAGCCAAAATAACTTGTGAGGTAACTTATTTGAAAAGCCATTACTTTATTATATTGCTCAACATTTTCTTAACATTTGTCATAATTAGTTAAAGTAATGAATTTGTATCTGCTCTCGTTGTACTTTGACTGCATATTTTCTGCCATTTTCTTCAAATCTGGAAACAATATGAAGCCACACCCATTTCCTGAAGAATTGCATTATGGGCCCTAAAGTATGGAAATAGTGTCCTCTGCGTGTATACTTCATATTTTGGCGAATTTAGTACAACACCCCAGAACTTTTGGCATACCAACTATATCAATACTTTGACCAATAAGCATACTATATACTCAATTCACGTCACAAATAGTGTGGTTAGTGCGGTTAGTATGAGTATTCAAACACAGCTCTGCTCTTTTCCCGCGATTCATCAAACACATTTGGTGTGTCATCATAGGGGTCTTTGACTTGTGGTCAGACTTGCTCAGGTTGAACAAACTTAAATTTGTGTCATTTTTCAATGCTGATTTGAATGTCAGAAAACAGAGAAGTGTCAAAGTTTTTTTTCCGCAAACATACTTTCTGAATTTAAAAGTAATCCTCTAAATAATCATCTAGTTTTTCAAAAGTATCTGTAATCTGATTACAATATTTTTGCTGGTAATTTAACGAATTACAATTACCCTTTTTTTTTGTATTCCCTTACATGTAATAGATTACATGTAATCCGTTACACCCAACCCTGAAAACAAGTAAGCACATATGAAGGGGGATAGCTAAACATTCAGCAGATTCTATGCAGTTTTGTTTATAAGCAACAGCTTGTGCAGATACAAAACATTCACAAGCCCCAGAATAATCATATAGTGTGAATAATGTAGATAATTCAGAAGTAGCCCTGACCAGGATTTGAACTCCAGTCCAGCAACTGTCAACCCAACACCTTAGCCCTAGGTGTTGTTTTTTTAGGTGTTGGGTCGCTACAATAAGTTAACATGTTGCCTTGTCTTTTCCTCCTCAGCGGATGCCTTCCAATCGGGGAAGATCCCGCCGAGTCCGTTCACTGGTTCCCTAGTTCGTTATGTTTTTTATCGGCAGGTCAAAAAAATATCTTCAAAAAGTAGGTTAACTTCGCACGTTCATCCAAAATAATTCCAGCATCCGAACAGTGCACTGTGCACCCGCCAACTTTCCTTGACTTTGTAAGTGGCCCTCCACACCCAGGCATGCTACCAGTGCCCGGGCCCCATATGAATGGTCATGGTCCTCCTATGATGCAAATGAGGGGCCCCTCACCACATGGAATGATGCCTGGAGGTGAGATTGTTGCCCCAACACTTAAATTATATATTGTTGATGTAAATATATTTTTGATAGGCATTGGATTAAAGACCTACAAGTTCTCACCTGCATTTACAAAATGTATCTACTGCTGATCACCAATATCTTCATTGAACAAAATACAGTAGTTCATGCATGGTCAAGGTTATAACTTTGAGATGTATTTTTCACCAAGATTTGATAGAATGGATTCATAAGGGACATGTATACTCGACCATGATTAGGATCTAATCTGAATAACAAGTGAAACCAGTTAAGATATCTGTGATGTTTGCTGTCCTGTAGGCCAGGTATGCGGACACCAATGGGCCACATGCAGATGAAGCCTGGCCCACATTAGATGCGCCCCCATCGGCCAATGATGCAAATCAGACCGGGTATGATCCAGCCAGACAGATGAGACCCAAAATCAAGTGGTTCTGCACTGCAATACATGCTCTTTGGAGGTCACTGCTGCCCAAAATGCATTGTTTGGGTTTTTGAAATGGCCACCTATTGTCTCGACTCTAAACCCTTTTGGTTCGAGTGAACACTGTGTTTCAGCGAGCTCCCGTGGCATTAGTTCATTTTTCTCTTTATATTAATTTCTTAGCTAGAAAAGGTAGTACAATTTGCAAAACAAGTTACTCTACAATGAGTCTTGACAGATGTGTCAAAAGTTTCTGACAACATGCCCGGCAGAACTACTAAGAACTCGACCAAAACCATCACCCCTGTAGGGCTGTAGGGCTCCCGAGTGGTGCAGCGGCCTAAGGCACTGCATCTCATTTGGACTATATTAATTGGTGCAATGACAGATAACAGACTGTTTATGTAAGTGGAACATTAGAGGGAGCCATAATCCCATAAAAAAAATGTTAAAGTACTCTCTTTAACAAAAAATAAATAAATAAAAATAAATATATATATAAGCATAGATTTTGTACCAAAATTGGTGGATGTTGGCTTTAACCTTTGGATTAATAAAGGCATAGGCAGACTAAATTATGTATATGCTGACAAGATTCTAATGTCATTTGAGCAGATGGTTGAGAAATATCGGCTCCCAAAGCAGGACTTTTCCCGCTTTCTACAAGTCAGACACGTTTTCAACCAACAACTTGGTTGACAACCCTGATGTATGTAATTGACAGAATGCATGTTTTCTTCACAACGCAACATGTCTGTAAGTTTATTTTATGACACTTTAAGGTCCTTTTCTACTGTAGACACACAGGGGGTCAAGCGAGTGTGGGAGAATGAACTGTCTGTTACTATTGTTGAGGAGATGTGGGAGGACATTTGGAGATATGCAAAAACAATATCTATCTGTAATTGCATTAGAGCAATCCAATTATGAATAATACACACATTGCATATATCTCCAAATCGCAGACATGCTTCTAACCCTTTCTCCTCTCCTCAGTATCTTAAATGTAAAACTGATACATGCACCCTTACACATTTCTTATGGCCATGTTCCAAATTACAAAGGCACTGGTCTAAAGGTACTTCAAGAAATTCCATGGGTCGACCTAGAATGAAACTCAATTTCTTTGCTGTTAGTTCTCCCTAGTAAGCATGTTACTTCTGCACGTCACAGAAGGCTGTATGACATTCCTACCTCCGCAGCGAGGAAAAACATCCTCTTGCAGTGGATTAGTGACATCTATTCAAGGTTGGCACATGCAAACACCTCTTATCCCTTGGGTTTTGTTATTCCAATGTAAAATGGGCTTTTTTTTAGACCCACAGACTTGTATGTTTTTCAATAAATAACATTAGTAGACTTGAACATGTATGTTGGTCTTCAATCATTTTGTTTGAATAATAGATGGATGACAGAGGCTCCTAACTATCTATAGCTTCATAAAATGAGAACACTTGTTGTTTAGTAAATGGTCAACGCATTTATTCCTTCAAATATTGACCCATACTTTATTAAATTAAAAGGGCATTACTTAAGTGTGCCATATAGATAGAAGGCTACTTTTCAGACAGACTCTTTCTCCGCAGGTCACTTGTACGTTCTTTTCTTCTTGTGAATGTGCAGCATGTGATTCGTAAGGGCATTTGTACGACTGAAGCACTTGCCACAATCATGACAGCAAAACGGTTTCTCCCCAGTGTGTATCCTCATGTGCTCCGTCAGGGCTCCTTTCAGTTTAAAGCATCTTCCACAAACATGGCACCGGTGTGGCCTTTCCCCTGTGTGAAGTTTCAGGTGTGTCTTTAAAGTGCCTACCGCAACAAAGCCTTTGTTACATAAAGGACATGTAAATGGTTTCTCTCCTGCATGACCCATCATGTGCACGATAAGACTTTTTTCCCTCTTGAGGAATTTGCCACACACATTGCACTGAAATGGTTTGTCTGATTCTGCATTGCCAATTAGCTGATTCATATTTAATGTGCTCACAGAGCTGTAAGGGGTTACTACAGAGAGGGTTTGAGAGTCATTGGTTGGTTCTGATACTCTGTAATCCTCTTCATCGGGTTCTATTTTGATCTCTTCAATTGTGCTGGTAGGTAGTGAGTCCCTCTCTCTGTTCTCTACAGTTTGTATGTGGTAAAGTTGGGAGGACTTATGTGGGTCATCCTGATCACAGTCACTTTTCACAAAGGGAGGAGAACATGTTAGAATGTTGGTATCAGACTCCAGCCCCTGAAGCTGCTCTTCCTCCTGAATGGTCCTGAGTTCTTCCTGTTCTTCTTTAATCTGTGTGGGGTCTGAGTCCTCCTGCCCCAGACCAGGGGTCCACTCCTGCTCACAGTGCTGCTGCTCAAGGGGAACCTCCTCAGGGACAGTGAGAATGAGCTGCTGGGTATCTGGCAGAAAGGACAGAGGATGAAAGAGTTGTCTAGATCTCCATATTCATAGTGGTGACAAGACGAGATGTAATCTGTCCAAGTATTAGGCACTAACATTTTAAAAGATTTACTTTGATTATAAATGAATGGGTGTTGTAAAAACTCGAGGCTTGCACAGATTATTTAATCAGCCAACAGTATTCGCATGCCATGGTAACTTTATTGCAGTCGATCTGTGCGTCTCAGAAAAGTAGTAGTAGTATATTTGCTTCCTGAGATATTACACTAGCATGTGCTTCCTTCCCGCAAGGTGATATCAGATAACCGTGCACAGCGCGACACCAATACAGTCTTCCTGGAACGCAATCAATGTGTAATTTATTGAATTGTGTAGAATAATTAATAACTAGGCCTATCTGTAACGGTAGGTAGGTGGCAACAAACCTGCTTTATGTAACTTTATCTTCGGTTGGGTAACGATGTGCAGTTGCCTTCGTAGACGATCGATCTCCTCCTTTGAACGGGAGATTTCTTCCTGGTACTCCGTTATCGTTTTTTCCACTGCCCCAAATATCTCAACAGCCGCTGCAGTTAATCGCTCGGTGAGAAACGTATTCAACAGCTGCAGTTTGGACATTTTCAGATAGATTAATGCTCTTAATCCACAGAATCAACTATATTTATTGCATTTCTTCTCTCAAATGCAAATAAACGGATACACATGCGCAGCCTCTATAGCTCTTGCCCTGGGAAGTTATTGGCTGTGAAGAACAGCTCGCTACATTACCGCCACCTGCTGTGCAGTATGACTGATTTAGAGTGAATAATTATTTAATCTTTTTGACCAGAACATTTGACACATTAAACTCCAACAGTAGGCTATGTGAGCCACAGGATATCATAATAGCCAAGTTCATTATGCATAAAATGAAGTTAATAAGAAACAAACCTAGATGATTGAAGTGGTATGTCTCCTCCATGGTCTCTCATAATACTGAAGTCAAAAATTGTATGTCTCCACTATAGCCTCTGCAGTGACAGTAATTATCAGATGGTTTGCTATGCAAACCCGCCGGAGCACGGAGAATATCTTATTAAACACGCATTTCCTATTTGAAATTATTTGCCAACGCACCCTGTACTATCATCCTAGAAATGCACATTGCTCTTTGCACATCATATGCACCACTCTTTTTCAGAAACATCCCCACCGCACATCATCCTGTAAAAGTGTTTTTTTTTATTCATACATCTTTACATACAGTGTACACTGAGTGTACAAAACATTAGGAACACATCCTCTTTCCGCGACAGACTGACCAGGTGAAAACTATGATCCCTTATTGATGTCACCCGTTAAATCTACCTCAATCACTATAAATGATGGGAGACCGGTTAAAGGATTTTTAAGCCTTGAGACATGGATTGTGTGTGGGCCATTCAGAGGGTGAATGGGCAAGACAAACTATTGAGGAAAGGGGCATATCAAGTCAGTTGAACAACTGAAATATGCCGTCCGCATTTAAAGCAACCCCTTTCGGTGCTTTTGCACAGGGTGTCAAGAACTGCAACGCTGCTGGTTTTTTTTCAAACTCAACTGTTTCTGGTATGTATCAAGAATGGCCCACCACCCAAAGGACAGTCATCCAACTTGAAACAACTGTGAGAAGCATTGGAGTCAACATGGGCCAGCATCCTTGTGGAATGCTTTCGACAACTCGTAGAGTCCATGCTCCAACAAATTGAGGCTGTTCTTAGGGCAAAAGGGGGTGCAACATTATTAAGGTGTTCCTAATGTTTTGTATAATTAGTGTTTAATGTAGCCTGTAGTTGTTCAATTGGAGTGCATATATATCACGTGGATTTGTGTAAACTCTGCTTCTATTATGCTGTCTGTTTATCATCGTCTGTTTACCGTGGCAGCACTATTTCACCAAGTCAAATTCCTTTAAAATGCAAATGTTTTGGGGAATAAAGGTGATTCTGATCGATGATATCTATGGATGTTGTGTGCGCAAAGGTTGCAAACTCAAGGAGTAGGCTATTTCAAGAACAAAAATGTACATTTTTAATGAATGGTAAACGTAATGGACAAATATTCATAGGTTTCACACAAAATGATGATGTTAGGTCAAACAAAAAGCTACACATTTAATTTGGGTGTCAAGCTAAGGAAGTCCATTACAATAAATGACAAAACATGTACACAATTCTTTGTTATTGCTGCAACAAATACTTTCATAAGATGAAATCAAGCCGATACCGATGATATAGTATTACATAGATCAGCACTGAGTGGAGGACAGCTCAAAATAATGGCTAGAACGGAGCGACTGGAATGGCGTCAAGCACGTGGAAACCCTATATTTGATACCATTCCACCGATTCTGCTACAGCCATTACTATAAGCCCGTCTTCCCCAATTAAGGTGCCACCAACCTCCTGTGATATAGATGCATTAATATCAAACGCATTAGCCTTAAAGGGATAGTTCACCCAAATTGGTTTCCTTACCCTGTAAGCAGTCTCTGGACGTATGACCTTTTCCACATGCTAACGTTTTAGTGTTTGTGGCGCAAATCCCATTCAAGTCATGCTACCGATATTAGCATTTTTCACGCATCATGTCCAAATCATCCGAAAGTATCTGAAATGGATTGTGATCCTCAGTCACAAATAAATCAGTCCCATGACTAATGGGATTTGTGCCACAAATGCTAAAACGTTAGCATGTGAAAACAGTGCCAAGGAAACTAAACCAAAACATGGATTGGCATTATACCTTGTCCATAGACTACTTACAGGGTAAGGAAACCAATGTAATTTGGTTGAACTAATCCTTTAATCAAACAAAATAAGTTTTGCTAATAGAAGATAATGACTAAATTGTTGTGACATTTGATAAATTAGCTGGGACTGTTGCTTCTGCCTTAAAATCCACTCAAACTACAAACTTGTCAACAATGTTCTGCATGTTTATTCATGCATACCCTAAATTGATTCTACCCAGTCGTCCTCTAAGGTTCCTAATGGTATATAGAGTACAATGTGCTCTCAAACTAGGTTCTAACCTCACATTTTCCCCTCTAACCTCACATTTTCCCCACACAGGTCTCTTTCAACTTTTTGAACTGTGGTGGTGTATTGTCAATGTCTCACACCAGAAAACGACAAAAATACATTCACAATGAACAGAGGAGTTTTTACTCTAAGTGCTCTTCTCGTTCTCTCACGACTCCCATTTGATTGCATAATTTACCACAGTCACTGAACCGGTTGTTTCTCTGCCGTGTGTTTCATAATGTGGCTAGCCAAGTACGCCTTCTGAGTGAAGGATTTGTCACAAACATTGCACTTATATCTTTTCTCCCCCGTGTGTGTCCTCATATGAATTTTCAGGTCTGCATTCAAAGAGAAACATTTGCCACATTCTTCGCACCTGCATGGTTTCTCCCCTGTGTGTCTTATCATATGGGTGGTCAGATTTCCCTTCAGACCAAAGCATTTGCCACATTCAGGGCAGGGATATGGTTTCTCCCCTGTATGGGTCCTCATATGTTCTGCCAGTTTTTCCTTCCGACTGAAGCTTTTCCCGCAATCATTGCACTGATAGGGTTTCTCTCCTGTGTGAATTTCCTGGTGGCGACTTAGATGAGTCGTTGATGAGAAACATTTTCCACATGAAGTGCACTTAAAAGGCCTCTCCCCTGTGTGAGTCTTCTCATGGTCTTCCAGGGATTTTCTCACAGTGAAGCCTTTCCCACAGTGTTTGCACTGAAATGGCTTCTCCCCTGTATGGATCCTCATATGCACTTTCAGATTGGAACTACAAGTGAAGACTTTAGCACAGGCGTGGCAGAAATGCTTCACTCCCATGTGGGTTTGCAGATGCTTCACCATACTATCTGTGGACCTAAAATCTTTCCCACAAACCCCACAAAGATGGTATTTATCCTTTAAATGAATTTTTTGCACATGACTAACAAGATAAGTCATGAAAACAAAAGACTTCCCACACATCTTGCAACAATGAGGAGCCGTATGGTTTTTATTGGCTGATGTTACCTTGGGTAACTTGGAGATTTTCCTGACTCCACCACTGGTAAGATAACTTTGTCTTTTCTTGTGGGGTAACTTTTTAGTTTTCCTCGCTTCAGCACTGGCAGGAGAGCTTTGTTCTTTCTTGACCCGTGCTCTCAATGTCCGAACTAACCCCAGTGCTGACCGTAGTCCTCCAGTCTCCTCTCCTCTTATACGTGGTGACTTTGAAGTTCTCCTGCCTACTGCACTGGTATTGGGGCTTTGCACTGTCTTGAGGGGTGACTTGGTAGTCTTCCTGCCTCCATCACTGGTATTGGGGCTTTGCACTGTCTTGAGGGGTAACTTGGTAGTCTTTCTGCCTACTGCACTGGTATCAGAGCTTTGCACTGTCTTGAGGGGTAACTTGGTAGTCTTCCTGCCTACTGCACTGGTATCAGGGCTTTGCACTGTCTTTAGGGACAACTTGGTAGTCTTCCTGCCTACTGCACTGGTATCAGGGCTTTGTACTGTCTTGAGGGGTAACTTGGTCGTCTTCCTACCTACTACACTGGTATCTGGGCTTTGCACTGTCTTCAGGGGCAACTTGGTTGTTTTCTTGCCTCCATCACTGGTATCTGGGCTTTGCACTGTCTTGAGGGGTAACTTGGTAGTCTTCCTGCTTACTGCACTGGAATGGGAGCTTTGTACTTTCTTGTGGGGTAATTTTTTGGTTCTACGGCCTCCAACACTTGCTTGCATACTGCTGGTCCGTATTAACCCCAATGCTGACAGTAGTCCTCCACTCGCCACTACATCAACACTTCCACTGGTGTTGATCTGAGCTGCAGGGGATCCTGGATTCTCTACAGAGAGGGACTGGAAGTCACTGGTTGTTAATGATGCCCCATTTCTCTCCCCCTCCATTTCGGCGTCCATCTCTTCAGTTGTGTTGGTGGTCGGTGAAGGCTGGGGTGGGTCCTGATCATAGTCACTTTCCACACAGGGAGGAGTAAATATGAACTCTATGTCGGGCTCTAGTCCTTGATACTGCTGCTCCTCCTGACTGGTCCTGACCTCCTCTTCCCCTTCAATGTGTGTGGGCTCTGGCTCCTCCTGGCCTAGACTGGGGCTCCACTCATGCTCACAGTGCCGCTTCTCAGGGGGAACCTCCTCTGGGACAGGGAGAGTAAGCTGCCTGGCATCTGGGGGGGGGTAAATTATATGAACATTCATTCAGTTTGTGGCAGAAATAAATGTTTATATATTTCATTACATTTGTTTACAGTTGTTGGCTGCCTGGCTGCAACAATTCTATTTGCAACAACTCTAGCCATGCCATTGATCTAGTAACGTTAGTGATAAAGAAATGAAAAGCCCGCACACGTAATATAGCTAGCTAGCTAGTCGCTCCCCAGTGCGTTACCGCACCCAAAAACATTGGGGAGCTACTACCGGGTGCGGGACTTTCAATTATTTATCTATATAATTGTTTAGCCCAGCAACGTTAATCTAGTTTAGGATGTGCACATCAACCTCCTATTTTTTTATAGTCTAGTTAGCAGTGGCCACTACTAACCTGATTTATGTAACTTTAAGTCGGGTTTCAAAGCCAAATCCAGAAGCCTCTGTAGACGTTCGATCTCCTCCTTTGAACTGGCAATTTCTTCCTGGAACTCGGTTATTGTTTTTTCCACTGCTCCAAATATCTCAACAGTTGCCTCCGTCAAGCGCTGTGAGAGAAACACATTCAACAACTGTAGTTTGGACATTTTGAGGGAAATTAAAGTGAATACGTTTATGCTTTTCTGCTCACTCCGTAGCCCTGCTCAAACAAAGATGGCGGAAGTGAAACCACAAGGGCGGCCAGAGTGACGAACCAAAGATTGAAACTGTGGACGACCTACTCTGCATTTAGTCACGTGGTATACAAAGAGTGACGATCTTGCGGTACCGAAACCCTACCAACAGAGGGCTTTAAGCGCAAGAGCAGATGAATGTTGGTCATTTTTTCACAGAAAACAAAACATTTATAGACACCGGCCCTCATTCGAAGTAAAAAAATGTCACGACACTGTATCTAGGTTTCCATCCAACTAGCGACAGGTTTTCCCACTAAGTGGTGTTTCCACCATACCGATTTATTGCCGAAAAAAATCAGTGCGTGATGACATGCTACTTTTTTGTGAACTCTCTCTCGCTTAACTTTTCATGTACCAAAGTACAAATCTAAAGTTCATGTGTTTCCATCACATTTTCCTATAGTTCTGTCAAAAACTATTGTGTTAAATAGCCAAGTGCCTACTCTGGTTTTAGAACTTGCGATGTAGCCAACAGATACAGTATATGTATTGAATTCAAAATAAAATAAATCGTGGACATGAAAAATAAAGTTAAGAATGTAAACATATTTTCGAGTACGAGTGTATTAATGGATATTGAAATCAAAAACCAAAACAATTGAAAGCAAAATGTATAGAATTGTAAACAAAAATAAGACATCAAAAGCAAAACTTGTAATCAACAAATTTTAAAGCGAGAGCAAAACTCTGACAAATTAATTAAAAAATATATTTGAACATGATAGACATGTTTTTTTTCTTTTACCGAGTTAAGTGGACGATCTGACGTCACCACTATGCGCCAAATCTTCCCCCATGTCCGCATGTTCAGAACATTCGGACACATGGGGGAAAGAATTGGCGCTTAGTAGTCACGTCAACTCGTCTATTTAAGTAGGCAAAAGAAAAAAGCAACAAAAAAGGTTAAATTAGGAATACATCTATTCTAGATTTACGTGACATAGTTTGTTGTCCAACCCGTAGCATCTGTATTGAAATAACGCCAGGCATCCTCAACAAAGAGATCCTTGCATAATGTAATGATGTTACTATTTTAAGGGTTTTGACTCGTTCTAGGCAGAAAACGATCAGCAGATGCATCAGGTGTTTCATTAAAATGCCCTGAAATAATTAGAAAAGCCTTGAGTGTTTGTTGCTTAAATCCTGTGCTTAAATCCTGTACTTGATGATGAAAATAGCATTGTCAAGTTTAACAGTTACTCTGACCCATCTGCCGCCTTGTGAAGATGGGGATTCTAGAATGTCACCTTTAAACTTGTGAATAAGTGTCAAAACACCAGCAGAATGATTTGATCCATGACTGAAATAGGCCATATCTCCCCATTGTGCTTTCCAAAATATCAAATCACTTTCACCCGAATGAGGTTCCTGAAGGACAAAATCTGCATTACTGCTTTTATAGCATAAAAATAAACATTTTCTTTTTGTAAGATTTCTCAAACCCCTAGCATTCAGACTAGTGATGTTGAGTGAATTGAAAACGAACTCCTGCATTAAAAAAGAAAGAACACAAATAAGATAACAAGTATTAATGTGAACAATAAAACAAACAGTGAACCTTGAGAGGATTACACAGATGGAAAACTACGCTCGGCAGAGGTAGCGGCGGTTAACAGAATAACAACTCTATTTACTTTTCTTTGGCAAGTGTTGAAGGCAGGCTAGAAGTGTTGGATTTTGTTGACATAAATAACACTTAAGATAAAATGATCGATACTGATTCAATATGGTATTTCATTCCAAATAATGTGTTTAATAAATTGGGAGGTCTTCAATTTTTACTGAAATGAAATTATATTCCTGAAAGACTACCTGCTAAATTGGCTAGGTTTCACCAAAAAGCTTTAATGGCCTGGAAAATATGTTTCCTGCACAATTTTTCCCCTCATAAAGCTATTTTGTGGAATAATTCAGACATAACTGTAAGGAATAAGTCATTGTTCTACCCCAGCTGGCATGAGAGGAATATTGACTTTGTTCTTGATATTTTCGACAAGGGTAATATTCTCACATATGAACGATTTATAACATTGAAAGAGTTTCCAATACCTTTCAGAGAGTTTATTTCTGTGATCAAAGCCATTCCCAGTGGTCTAACTACACTTATGAAAACTCATCTTAATTTTGGGAATAATTACAGAGTTTATCCAGAACTCAGATTGGAAGGCATTGGCTTACTTGAGAGATCTTGTTGTGATAAATATATAAGACAAATTCTTCATTCACAAAACCAACTTACACAGAGGGGAACGTTTTTCTGGAACATGCTTATTCCTGACATTGTCTGGAAAAATGCATGGTTAAGACCTTACAAATACTGTATACCAAACAACGTTAAGGAAGTGCACTTCAACATTTAGCATAAGATATATCCATGTAATTCTATGATTTCCAAATGTATGGCTATTGATGATATCTGCCTTTTCTGTGAAAAAGGTGAGATCTGTCTCACTTGTTCCTTGAAGTAAATTTGTGTCAGAATTTTGGGAAAACCTTGCAAAGTACTTATTTATTATTATGAACACTGCCTATATTTTTGACATGACATATGTTACTATTGCGATGATAACAAAACCACTGAGATGATTGTTCGTTTTTTAATTTATTCTTGTTGCCAAATACTTTATACACAAACAAAAATTCCAAAATTACACATCTTTCTGATTGAATTATCTTATTAAAACATTAACCCTAGTGAATAACAACAAGAATAACATCTTAATGAATCATTTATACGATCTTTTCAGAGTGAATATAATTGCACTTAAAGACTTTTTTTGTATTATTTTATTGATATTTTTTTGTATGTTTGAGTATTGTTAATACCTGTGTTTTGTTTGCTAGACATGTTTGATGTAGGAATGTAAGTTGATTTTTGTATTATGATTTTACATTTTTTTAAAGCATGCCTATCATGTTCATTGATTGGGTTAAGACGTATCGTCACTACAAAACTAGCGGACCAATGGAGACTCATTGTCTACGCTTCCCTCTAAACCAGCCTTTCGCAGAAAAAAACCCCCACCAAAACTCGCAATCGAAAAGACTGCCAGTGAAAGCAAAGAAACAGACATTGAAAGCAAAGATACGAGTAGCGTAACCAAAAGGTAGTACATGCAGGCAAGAGCCTAGGCAAAATGTATTCAATAAGATTGGTTGCTGAGAAAGTTTAACCAAAAACTTTTTTTGCATTCGTTTTCAAATATATACACTGCTCAACAAAATAAAAGGGAACACTTAAACAACACAATGTAACTCCAAGTCAATCACACTTCTGTGAAATCAAACTGTCCACTTAGGATGCAACACTGATTGACAATACATTTCACAAGCTGTTGTGCAAATGGAATAGACAACAGGTGGAAATTATAGGCAATTAGCAAGACACCCCAAATAAAGGAGTGGTTCTGCAGGTGGTAACCACAGACCACTTCTCAGTTCCTATGCTTCCTGGCTGATGTTTTGGTCACTTTTGAATGCTGGCGGTGAATTTCACTCTACTGGTAGCATGAGATGGAGTCTACAACCTACACAAGTGGCTCAGGTAGTGCAGCTCATCTAGGATGGCACATCAATGCGAGATGTGGCAAGAAGGTTTGCTGTCTGTCAGCGTAGTGTCCAGAGCATGGAGGCGCTACCAGGAGACAGGCCAGTACATCAGGAGACGTGGAGGAGGCCGTAGGAGGGCAACAACCCAGCAGCAGGACCGCTACCTCTGCCTTTGTGCAAGGAGGAGGAGGAGCACTGCGAGAGCCCTGTAAAATGACATCCAGCAGGCCACAAATGTGCATGTGTCTCCTCAAACAGTCAGAAACAGACTCCATGAGGGTGGTATGAGGGCCCGACGTCCACAGGTGGGGGTTGTGCTTACAGCCCAGCACCGTGCGTGACGTTTGGCATTTGCCAAAGAACACCAAGATTGGCAAAATCGCCACTGGCTCTTCACAGATGAAAGCAGGTTCACACTGAGCACGTGACAGACGTGAGTCTGGAGGCGCCGTGGAGAACGTTCTGCTGCCTGCAACATCCTCCAGCATGACCCGGTTTGGCGGTGGGTCAGTCATGGTGTGGGGTGGCATTTCTTTGGGGGGCCGCACAGCCCTCCATGTGCTCACCAGAGGTAGCCTGACTGCCATTAGGTACCGAGATGAGATCCTCAGACCCCTTGTGAGACCATATGTTGGTGTGGTTGGCCCTGGGTTCCTCCTAATGCAAGACAGTGCTCGACCTCATGTGGCTGGAGTGTGTCAGCAGTTCCTGCAAGAGGAAGGCATTGATGCTATGGACTGGCCCACCAGTTCCCCAGACCTGAATCCAATTGAGCACATCTGGGACATCATGTCTCGCTCCATCCATCAACGCCACGTTGCACCACAGACTGTCCAGGAGTTGGCGGATGCTTTAGTCCAGGTCTGGGAGGAGATCCCTCAGGAGACCATCCGCCACCTCATCAGGAGCATGCCCAGGCGTTGTATGGAGGTCATACAGGCACGGAGGCCACACACACTACTGAGCCTCATTTTGACTTGTTTTAAGGACATTACATCAAAGTTGGATCAGCCTGTAGTGTGGTTTTCCACTTTAATTTTGAGTGTGACTCCAAATCCAGACCTCCATGGGTTGATACATTTGATTTCCATTGATCATTTTTGTGTGATTTTGTTGTCAGCACATTCAACTATGTAAAGAAAAAAATATTTCATAAGAATATTTCATTCATTCAGATCTAGGACGTGTTATTTTAGTGTTCACTTTATTTTTTTGAGCAGTGTATTTTTCATAATTTGTCAGTTTTGCGCTCACTTTAAAATGATTTTCTTACAAGTTTGAGTTTTGCTTTAATGTCTTATTTTTGTTAACAATTCTATACATTTTGCTTTAAAATTGTTTGGTTTTTGATTTCAACATCCATTATTTCACCCGTCCTCGAAAATAAGTTGACATTCTCAACCTTATTTTTCATGTTCACAAATGATTTGATTTTGAATTCAATACATATGACGTGAAATTTACAGGAGATTATGATGGATAAAACCGAGAATAATGTAACGCCCGGAAATCGACTCTGCCGCACGAGCATGCTTTTGCGGCACAGTCGATAGCGCGCCGGACCTCGGGCTAGAAGGTCGAGGGTTCGAGACCTGCTCCCTGCTGTTTCATTACATTGGTGTCAGAAGTGGGATTATTTGTCAAGCATTGATCATCATGCCACCTGGAAAGGAGCATCAAACTAATCACCTTGCACTTTCACCACCCTGTGATATTCATCATAACTGATTTAATCTGCAGCCTTGTCAATAAACTGCATACCCACCCGATTAGCCACCAATCACCCCATTAAAAAAGGTGGAAAAATATTCATTACATCATTCATATGGTGAATGTGGTATCCCACACGCGTGTGCACCTTTTCCGACGAGTCGTAATGGGAGGACCACACAACATGTCATCGCGTGACTTCAAGTTTACTTCGATATGGTTATTATATCAATATTTGCACATAAAAGCATTCGCAGCGCCATTTCTCGCTTAATAATTTTACCGACACAAAAATCTATCACCATGTAAAACAAAAATTATCTGTCGGCATTTATTAAATCGCACCGAAACTGTTTCCATCACAGCTGTCATTTTTATTTTTTTAAATACAGTATGACTTTACTCATAACTGGATGGCAACGTGGTTAGGGACTATTACAACACTGAAGGACAATGCTGTATGGTTATGTCTTGAAGGGGTATAGTCTGTCAGAATGGACTTTTTGTAACAGGCTAGGATAATTAGGTTAAGGTTAGGAAAAGAGTTAGGGCTGGCAAAAATACCAAGATTTAACACCACATTTTAATGGGTTTTGACCATCCTGGCCAAGTGGGTTGTTTAGGTTTTAAGTTTAGGGGTGTGTCTTGGGGTAAAGTGGGCAGTAAAAGCTTCTGTTTGGGATTTTGTCAGTGCTCAAATATGGCTGTCTCACTTCCATTAGACTGCAGATTAAGTTGTTTATCATGATGTGAAATAGCCCAGAGGTTGAATTTGGATATTGAGGACTTTATAACTCATCCTGATCCTCATACTCAATGTAGTTTGCAAAATTTCAATCATTAAGCTGTTCTGAATACTCACTAACTTAATACAATATGCAATACATAATTCAGTTTCCTATTCTATGTGCTTAGTGGGAATGGATGTTAGCGGTCACACATGTTATCATCATATCTCTTTTCTGTTAGCCGTGGGAAATGTCATACACCTACTTACCTTATAGCTTACAGTATGAGCATGGCACAAAAATGTACATTTCTCACACTTGCTGTTTAACATATCTGCTTACTCTTACAATTACAACCTCTCTCTCTCTCTCCCTCTCAACCAATGGGAGTAACTCTTGCAATGTATTTATGTGTCAAACTTACCCAAATTCTCTTAATTGTAATCACATCACCTGGCTCCGAGGATCTTCCCTCAAGAGAAGGCCATTTCCCAAACTATTTAATAAAATGTCATATTGCACTCAGTCTCTGTTCTCAATTCAGTTAATCGTGTACTAGATTTAAATGCCTTAAGTAGCCTAAGCATACACACTAAAAAATATATATATATTTTCTTAATTATTTCAATGCAATATCTATTTTATTTTAACATTTGCTAAGCTGCATGGCGGCAAAAGACAAAGGAGAGCGCTTATTTTTTTAAACTTATTTTCCATTTACTCACAGCAGAGATATTACAGACAAAGTAAAACTATGCCTCAATAACAACACTGTTACATGAACATCCTAAACATCCTACATGACAGCACAGATTGTCCATATATTCTCAGCTTGGTAGACAAAAAAACAAACAATGAATTCAAAAATGAATTAATCATAGAATGTGGAAGGGTGTAGGACTGTCTATCCTACAGTAACAGCAATTCAGTGGTCACTATATGCATTTATTTATTTAAACATTTTTTTTTTTTTTAACTATACGACTGTGATATATGGTCTTGTCTCACCTAGTTCCCTTAAGACAGGGTTTCTCAAAGGGTTTCTCCTGGGTGAACATTTGTTTTATTTTCTTCCCCCTAGTACTACATAGCTGATTCAAATATCCAACACCTTATAAAACTCTGATGATTTGAAATCAGTTGTGTAGTGCTAAGCACTCGGGGAGGCCTAGGACCTACTTTGGGAAACCTTGCCTTAAGATGAACGCAATAAATGTAAGTCACCTTGGATAAGATTTAAATGTACACAGAACCATGTAGTGTGATACATTTACATGTCTTCTGTCACTGAATGATCACTGCAGGAGATTTCATTTTTCTCCCAAAGATGAATCAGTGAAAATTCTTGAGGGGTTAGGGGCTAATTACAATCTCCATTCTGAAAGTGACCCTCTTTAAGTTCAGCAACATGTGACATTGGAAGGAACGCAACGTGAGTCGCTTGGTGTGCGGTGTTGGTTTGGAATTGGGGGACACTGTTTGTACATGTTCTTCATGTGCTTTCTCAGGGTCCCCACATGACTAAAGCTTCTGCTGCACTGGCTGCACTGAAACAGTTTCTAGTTCTTTCCAATGTAATCCGTTGGTGGAGACTTCGTTTACTTGCTGAGACAAAGGATTTCTCACAAAAATGGCACTTATATGGTCTCTCCCCCGTGTGGTTCCTCATATGCACGGTCAGGCTGCTCGAGTGTTTGAAGCATTTGCCACATTCTTCGCACCGATACGGTTTCTCCGCTGTATGAGTCCTCATATGCTCTTTCAGGTTTTGCTGCTGCCTGAAGCCTTTGCTACATTTTTGGCACCAATATGGTCTCTCTCCTGTGTGGACACGCATATGCGTTCTCAGTTTAGCATTACAATGGAAACATTTGCCACAAATATGACAAAAAGGTTTTTCTGCAATGTGAGATTGTTGGTGTTCTATCATACATTGAGAAGAGTTCATGTTTTTTCCACACACACCACACATATGTTTTGCATCATTTGCATGTACTGTTTGCGCATGATTAATTAAAGCCACCAGAAATTTAAAAGACTTCCCACACACTTTGCAACAAGGAGCAGCATTGCCATGACTAGCTGATTTCTGATTGGTCATCGCATCGGTTTTCCAGCCCTCTGCAGAGGTACTGGAATTTTGTCTCTCATTTGTCCACATTCTCTTTGATTTGAGTAGCTTTAACACTGGTAGTAGCTTTAACACTGGCACCCCCCCGTTAACATTTTCACTGACTTCACATTGAGTTCCATTTACTACAGGGACGGGTGGAGAGTAACTGTTTGATTCTGTTCCTCTGTAAACCTCGCCATCAGGTTCAGTTTCCATCTCTGTAGTTGTGCTGATGCATACTAAGTCCCTCTCTCTGGTCTGCATTGTTAGGGTTTGGGAAAGATGTGAGGGCTGAGGGGGGTCCTGATCACAGTCATGTTTCACACAGGAAGGAGTGAATATGAACTCTTTGATATCAGACTCCAGCCCCTGAAGCTGCTCTTCCTCCTGTCTGGTCCTGATCTCCTCCTGTTCCTCTTTAATCTGTGTGTGATCTGGGTCCTCCTGTTCCTCTTTAATCTGTGTAGGGTCTGAGTCCTCCTGCTCCACACCTGGGCTGCACTCCTGCTCACAGTGCTGCTGCTCAGAGGGAACCTCCTCAGGGACTGGGACAGTGAGCTGCTGGGGTTCTGGAGTGATGGAGAAGGTAACATAAGGGAAATAGGCCAACATAAAATGTGCAATACTTTGATACTGTTAATCTTATAGTCTGATACTAAGATTTACAGGTGATTCCTCACAAAACTTGAACAAAACCATGATTTTGGAGATTTTCACAAAATGTAATCCATAGAAGGAAGGATTCTTGAAATATCTTAAAGCATAATTAAGAAATAATGATTTGAAGTTGGAATATTGTGACAATTTGTCCCTACCCAGGCATCTTATGACATGTTTCATCTGTAGGTGCTACAAAGCAAAAGTATAATTTGAAGCTTTATCGCTTGCTCTGTAATATGAGTAGTATTATCTATTATTTTATGTTCAACAATATATTGAAACTTTTGCCATATAAAACATTTTCAATATTCATGTTTATATTTGTCAGTACTCATAAATTTAAGCAAATCGTTAGAAATGTAAATACTACTCATATTATACAGAGCAAGCGGTAAAGTTACATATGACACGTATGTTTACTCTGTATCACCTACAAATGAAAGAGTCTTAAAAGGAGGCCTGGGTAAGTCCAAAATGTCACAAAAAGCCTAGTCCACCTTCAATTAATAATTTCTGCTTTAGAAAAACGTTATTTTCGACGCAATGTGGAAATGTGTCTTTGGCTGCACCCCATAAAAACAGACATTAATACACCGTCATGAGCATACCATTCTCAAAAATCAATTTGTAAACCATACAAAGTGCTACAGTGCCATTGCAGTTATAAAGTCATATGTTGAGTCATTGGTCTAAATCTGGTCTATTTAAAATCTTCTCATGGATTGAGACAGGTTGGCCACCCTAGCCCTTGATCATGAATAATTTCCAATACATGACACTAGAGTCATTGGAAGAAGGTGTCTTCTATAGGGGGGAGTTTTGTTATGCTCCACAACGCTCAATCTGAACTTTAAACACACGTCACTTGCGTAAGGTATTGGAAGTAGAAGGATTTTATCTATCATATCAGCGAGAAATCATTGAAAAAAAAAAAAAAGGTTAAATTGATACACCTTGATAGCGTTAGTCTTCCCACATGGCCATATCTCCATGTTACAGAGCTTGTTTACGGAAAACAGACAGAAGACAAGAGGCGAACCACCGGTGTAAATGAGCTATCTAGCATCCTCTGAACAACTATGTGTAAGCGTAACTCGGGAAGTGCAGGCCCCCATAGCTGTATGGATCTTTAACTGCTACAGTAAGTCAACCTTTCTTATTTGAAGGATTCTTTCTCGCTGATGAAAGGGCCATGTGTTTCAAAAGCGATGATTGACGTTTTGAAGCGTTAAAACATCGTTGGGATTTAAGTTCACGAGGCAGTCGTGGGAGAAGCAATATATTATTATATATTATATTATTATATATTAGAAGCAAATGTCTGAGAACTGCAGAGAGAAGGCAGAATGCCTCCTAGAGTTTGAGAGCTAGGTCCACCCCAAAGTACCACGTCATGATGACACTCAACTGTCTCGATCAATGAGTAAAACATTTGAAATATACAAGATTGCAGCGTATATATCGCTCCTAATGGAGCAAAACATTTATTTTAATAATGGAGCATTTTCTAAATTCAAACGCAATTGGACACAGACATTTTAGAAGATAACATCTTGGTTCTCGTTTAAAAAAAATAATTTAAAAAAAATGTATCGCCAAGTTAACCTGTTACTCCTACCCCCTACTTTTTCGAACATTCTGTTAAAAATCGCGCAACATTTCAGCGCCCTGCTACTCATGCCAGGAATATAGTATATGCATATGATTAGTATGTGTGGATAGAAAACACTCAGACGTTTATAAAACTGGTTAAATCACGGCTGTGACTATAACAGAACGTGCGTTTCATCGAAAAGCACAGGAAAATCTGATCACTGAAAATGCGAAAATATATCCATGCGCTACTAGAACCCATTGTTGAATGTGAACCACATTAAATGGGGCCGAGGTTGCAATACCTACAGCTTCCACACAATGTCAACAGTCTTGTCATTTGCCTACGATTTGTTTCTTGGTCAAACGGACACAAGGTAGCGCCTTTCTTCCGGTCTCCGACCGGATATTTTGGTTGAGATTTACCCGGACATTATTTCCAGACGTACAGCTGTAGAATATACATCGCCTCGTGATCAATTTGATCGCTTATTAACATTTACTAATACCTAAAGTTGCATTACAAAAGTATTTCGAAGTGTTTTGTGAAAGTTTTATCGTCAACTTTTTTAATTTAAAAAAATGACGTTACGTTATAAAACGTTATTTTTTTCCTTGATCACAGTCTTCATAGATCGATATCTAGGCTATATATGGACCGATTTAATCGGAAAAAAAAGACCCAATAGTGATGTTTATGGGACATCTAGGAGTGCCAACAAAGAAGATGGTCAAAGGTAATGAATGTTTTATATTTTATTTGTGCGTTTTGTGTAGCGCCGACTATGCTAATTATTTTGTTTACGTCCCCTGCGGGTCTTTTGGGGTGTTACATGCTATCAGATAATAGCTTCTCATGCTTTCGCCGAAACGCATTTTAAAAATCTGACTTGTTGCCTGGATTCACAACGAGTGTAGCTTTAATTCAGTACCCTGCATGTGTATTTTAATGAACGTTTGAGTTTTAACGAGTGCTATTAGCATTTAGCGTAGCGTATTTGCATTTCCAGATGTCTAGATGGGACGCCTGCGTGTCGGGTAGGAGCAAGAGGTTAAGGGTGGTTGACAGTTCTGTGGGGAGCTTCTCAAACTCTGAATTAGGGTTGACCCCGCCCCCCGCAAAATATTTGTTGACCGAAAGTAATCTGTTCTTTCGACCAAGCGATTGGTTGAAGTTTTTAAACATGAACACTATCAGTCAAAAGTTTTAGAACACCTACTCATTCAAGAGTTTATTTTTACTATTTCTACATTGTAGATTTAAATTATTATTCTACATTATAGAATAATAGTAAAGACATCTAAACTATGAAATTACACATATGGAATCATGGAGTAACCAAAATAAGTGTTAAACAAACCAAAATATTTTATATTTGAGATTCTACAAATAGCCACCCTTTGCCTTGACAGCTTTGCACACACTTGGCATTCTCTCAACCAGCTTCACTTGGAATGATTTTCCAACAGTATTGAAGGAGTTCCCACATATGCTGAGCACTTGTTGGCTGCTTTTCCTTCACTCTGCGGTCTGACTCATCCCAACCAACTCAATTTGGTTGTTGTCACCTCCCAAATGGCGCAGTGGTCTAAGGCACTGCATCGCAATGCTAGCTGTACCACTAGAGATCCTGGTATGAGTCCAGTCTGCCGCAACCGGGAGACCTACGGGGCGGCGCACAATTGGCCCAGCGCTGTCCGGGTAAGGGGAGGGTTTGGCCGGGAGGAATGTTCTTGTCAAATCAAATTTTATTTGTCACATACACATGGTTAGCAGATGTTAATGCGAGTGTAACGAAATGCTTGTGCTTCTAGTTCCGACAATGCAGTAATAACCAACGAGTAATCTAACTTAACAATTTCACAACAACTACCTTATATACACACAAGTGTAAAGGGATGAAGAACATGTACATAAAGATATATGAATGAGTGATGGTACAGAATGGCATAGGCAAGATGCAGTAGATGGTAGACTACAGTATATACATGAGATGAGTAATGTAGGGTATGTAAACATTATATTAAGTGGCATTGTTTACCAATTCAGTTTGTCCGTGATGTGTACGCCGCAGAACTTAAAACTTACTACCCTCTCCACTACTGTCCCGTCGATGTGGATAGGGGGGTGCTCCCTCTGCTGTTTCCTGAAGTCCACGATTACCTCCTTTGTTTTTGTTGACGTTGAGTGTAAAGTTATTTTCCTGCCACCACAATCCGAGGGCCCTCACCTCCTCCCTGTAGGCCGTCTCGTCGTTGTTGGTTGTCAAGCCCACCACTGTAGTGTCGTCTGCAAACTTGATGATTGAGTTGGAGGTGTGCGTGGCCACGCAGTCGTGGGTGAACAGGGAGTACAGGAGAGGGCTGGGAACGCACCCTTGTGGGGCCCCAGTGTTGAGGATCAGCGGGGTGGAGATGTTACCTACCCTCACCACCTGGGGGCAGCCAGTCAGGAAGTCCAGTACCCAGTTGCACAGGGCGGGGTCGAGTCCCAGGGTCTCGAGCTTGAAGACGAGTTTGGAGGGTACTATGGTGTTAAATGCTGAGCTGTAGTCGAACAGCATTCTCACATAGGTATTCCTCTTGTCCAGATGGGTTAGGGCAATGTTCTGTGTGGTTGCGTCGTCTGTGGACGTATTGGGGCGGTAAGAAAATTGGAGTGGGTCTAGGGTGTCAGGTAGGGTGGAGGTGATATGGTCCTTGACTAGTCTCTCAAAGCAATTCATGATGACGGAAGTGAGTGCTACGGGGCGGTAGTCGTTTAGCTCAGTTACCTTAGCTTTATTAGGAACAGAAACAATGGTGGCCCTCTTGAAGCATGTGGGAACAGCAGACTGGGATAAGGATTGATTGAATATGTCCGTAAACACACCAGCCAGCTGGTCTGTGCATGCTCTGAGGACACGGCTGGGGATGCCGTCTGGGCCTGCGAGGGTTTAACACGTTTAAATGTTTTACTCACGTCGGCTGCAGTGAAGGAGAGTCGGCTCGTTTTGGTAGCAGGCCGTGTCAGTGGCACTGTATTGTCCTCAAAGCAAGCAAAGAAGTTGTTTCGTCTGTCTGGGAGCAAGACATCCTGGTCCGCTACAGGGCTGGCTCTCTTTTTGTAATCCGTGATTGATTGTAGACCCTGCCACATACCTTGTGTCTGAGCCATTGAATTGTGACTCTACTTTGTCTCTATACTGACGATTAGCTTGTTTGATTGCCGTGGAGGCAATAGCTACACTGTTTGTATTCGGTCATGTTTCCCGTCACCTTGCCCTGGTTAAAAGCAGTGTTTCGTGCTTTCAGTTTTGCTCAGTTGTTGCTACCTACCCTCACCACCTGGGGGAAGCCCATCAGGAAGTCCAGGATCCAGTTGCAGAGGGAGGCGTTTAATCCCAGGATCCTTGGCTTAGTGATGAGCTTTGAGGGTACTATGGTGTTGAACACTAAACTGTAGTCAATGAATAGCATTCTCACATAAGTGTTCCTTTTGCCCAGGTGGGAAAGGGCAGTGTGGAGTGCAATAGAGATTGCATCATCTGTCGATCTGTTTGGGCGGTATGCAAATTGGAGTGGGTCTAAGGTTTTTAGGATAATGGTGTTGATGTGAGCCATTACCAGCCTTTCAAAGTACTTCATGGCTACAGACGTGAGTGCTACGGGTCTGTAGTAATTTAGGCAGGTTGCCTTTGTGTTCTTGGGCACAGGGACTATGGTGGTCTGCTTGAAACATGTTGGTATTACTCAATCAAGGACATATTGAAAATGTCAGTGAAGACACCTGCCAGTTGGTCAGCACATGCCCGGAGCACATGTCCTGGTAAACCCGCAGCCATTTGTATGTTGACCTGTCTAAAGGTATTACTCACGTCAGCTACGGAGAGCGTGATCAGTCATCCGGAACAGCTGATGCTCTCATGCATGCCTCAGTGCAGCTTTCCTCTAAGAAAGAATATGATTTAGCTCATCTGGTAGGCTCGTGTCACTGGGCAGCTCGCGACTGTGCTTCCCTTTGTAGTCTAATAGTTTGCAAGCCCTGCCACATAAGACAAGCTTCAAAGCCGGTGTAGTATGATTCAATCTTACACCTGCATTGACGCTTTGCCTGTTTGATGGTTCGTCGCAGGGCATAGCAGGATTTCTTGTAAGCTTCCGGGTTAAGAGTCCCGCACCTTGAAAGAGGCAGCTCTACCCTTTAGCTTAGTGTGAATGTTGCCTGTAATCTATGGCTTCTGGTTGGGGTATGTACGTATAGTCACAGTGGAGACAACGTCCTCGATGCACTTATTGATAAAGCCAGTGACTGATGTGGTGTACTCCTCAACGCCATCGGAAGAATCCCGGAACATGTTCCAGTCTGTGATAGCAAAACAGTCCTGTAGTTTAGCATCTGCTTCATCTGACCACTTTTTTATATACCGAGTCACTGGTGCTTCCTGCTTTAATTTTTGCTTGTAAGCGGGAATCAGGAGGATAGAGTTGTGGTCGGATTTACCAAATGGAGGGCGAGGGAGAGCGTTGTATGCGTCTTTGTGTGTGGAGTACAGGTGATCTAGAATTTTTTCCCCTCTGGTTTGCACATTTAACACGTTGATAGAAATTTGGTAGAAATTATTAAGTTTCCCTGCATTAAAGTCTCTGGCAACTAGGAGCACCGCCACTGGTTGAGTGGTTCCCCGTTTGCTTATACAGCTGACTGAGTGCGGTCTTAGTGCCAGCATCTGTCTGTGGTAGTAAATAAACAGCCACAAAAAGTGTAGCTGAAAACTCTAGGCAAGTAGTGTGGCCTGCAATTTATCACAATATACTCTACTTCAGGCGAGCAAAATCTAGAGACTTCCTTAGACTTAGTGCACCATCTGTTGTTTACAAATATGCACAGACCACCCCCCTCGTGTTCTATCTTGCCGGTGCAGCGTATATCCCGCTAGCTGAATATCCAGGTTGTCATTCAGCCACGATCCCGTAAAACATAGGATATTACAGTTTTTGATGTCCCGTTGGTAGGATATTCGTGATCGTACCTCGTCTAATTTATTGTCCAGTGATTGCACGTTGGCGAGTAATATTGATGGTAATGGCAGCTTTCCTACTCGCCTCCTGTGGGTCCTCATGAGGCATCCTGCTCTGTGTCCTCTATACTTGCATCTCCTCCTCTTGCAAATAGTGGGGATGTTGGCCCTGTCGGGTGTTTGGAGAATGTCCTGTGCTTCCTGCTTGTTGAAGAAAACATCTTTGTCTAATCTGAGTTGAGTGATCACTGTCCTGATATCCAGAAACTCTTTTTTTGCCGTAAGATATGGTTGCAGAAACATTATGTACAAAATAAGTTACATATAAGGCGAAAAAAAACACAATAGCACAATTGGTTGGGCGCCCGTAAAACTGCTGCCATTTCTTCCGGCGCCATTTTGCTGAGCAATCAAAGCGGAGTGGGACACCATTCTATAGGCCACAATCTAAAGCCTGACCAACTCTACGCAAAGGAGATACCACGCTGAATGAGGCAAATGGTGGTCACACAGGATATTGACTGGCTTTCTGATCCAGTCCCCTACCTTAAAAAAAAAAAAGTATCTGTGATCAACAGATGCACATCTGTATTCCTACTCATGTGAAATGCATAGATTAGGGCATACATTTATTTTAAATAATAGGAATCTGTGCATGGTAGGCCTACCCTTCCACCCCAGACAGAGTAGGCCTACTGATGCAGACACATTTAAGATTAACTGCTGGCTACACTTCTTCCATGGCTCAACCCAATGAGAGAAGGTCACAAGTGCTTCCCTAAAAGCTGTCTGGGTTGAAACATCTATTGTACAGAAAGTAAACATCTTAATGAATTGATAATGACAGAATGACTTCACTTGTCAAGCAAAATCAGCCTTTGAATGTCAAAGAAACAAAACAATGATATCCCCATATGCATCGGAGTCACGTCTTTCCAGGGTATTTTACAGCTTGGTTCTAGCATAAAAGCATTGCGCATCAAAGCGCTGTTATAGATTACCTTATATAATCTGATCCATTTTATTTTATTCAAAATGTTAAGCTAACAAAGGGTAGGCCTGTGATTTTGGGGACATTTTCTTTAATAAAAAGGTAGGCCTGTGGCATACCCTCTCATACCCCTCAATTAGAGTCTTGGCTTTAACAGCCCTTCACTGACATGGAGGTAGGCTATTTAAAGTGTGCATGGTGGGTGGAAAAATTGACTGACAAATCAATTGATATAGCAGCCTGTAGCCCAATTTCATCCGTCAAAAAGGTAGGCCTACCTCATTTCTTAAATTGGAAGAAATAGGCTCCAACAAAGCCCTCTTGTTCAGTCTAATTCAAATGAAGACTGTTGAAATGAATTATGCCTACTTTCAGCACCACGAGCTGTCTATTTCCGTAGCTGCTGCTTTAAATTACTAGCATCTAGCATCTGGCCTATTGTTAAGTCAATAACTAAATACATCATGGGCAAGAAACATTGTTTTTAATTAAATATATTATAGTAGTAGCAAGCTATCAAAGTTGACCTCTGTTCCTCCTCATCTTCACGCTCTCCTTCTCAAACTGAACAGAATATAGGCTATAGTCTAGTCCACGAGCAAGAAAATAAAATATATATTTACATTAGAAACCTTTGACTCGCCTCCTTATCTGCTACCTACGCAGCACAGGCAATGGTTAAGCAGCACACAAAAACGTTTTTGAGCTGAGCAGGCTGGGGCTCAGGGTTGGACTATCCATGCAGCCTAGTTTTATTTACATGACCCCAGCAGCTCTAAGAAATATAACTCTGCGCTTATCCGTGGAAGCACTTTGTAGCCTATAGGCTATGGATCATTTGATTGAAACCACGCTAAATAGCTTGGAGGCGCACTTGATTTGGCGCTCCAGCAGAGAATCACGAGGGGCAGCATCGATGTACAAAACATTAAGGGCACCTTCCTAATATTGGGTTTCACCTCCCCTTTAGCCATCATAACAGTTTCGATTCGTCGGAGCATGGACTCTACAAGGTGTCAAAAAAGTTCCACAGGGATGCTAGCTCCTGCTGGATGTCCTTTGGGTGGTGGACCATTCTTGATACACTGGAAACTGTCGAGCGTGAAAAACCCAGCAGCGTTACAGTTCTTGACACAAACCAGTACGCCTGGCAGTTACTACCATACTCGTTCATTGTTGCATTTCTTTTTGCACTTAAATATTTTGTCTTGACCATTCACCAATTGCCTCAAGACTTAAACATCCTTATTTAACCGGTCTCCTCCCCTTCATCTACACTGACTGAAGTGGATTTAACAAATTACATCAATAAGTTATCAGAGCTTTCACCTGGTCAGTCTATGTCACGGAAAGACATTAAAGACTACCCTTAATGTTTTGTACACTCGGTGTATAGGCTAATAAAGCACATAATTATATAACACTTATAAATATCGACACTTCATTATTGCAAATGACTTGACCCTCCCCTGGACTAGATTTAAAAAAATACTTGACCCTCCCCAGTCAGTCAGCCTGTTAGCTACAAACCTGTTTCATGTAATCTTATCTCTGGTTTGTAAACCGAATCCAGTAGTCTTTGTAGTCGTTTGCTCTCCTCATTTGAGCGGGACATTTCTTCCTCGTACACTGTTATAATTTTATCCACTGCCCCAAATATCTCCACAGCCACCGCTGTTAATTTCTGAGTAAGAAACGCATTCAACACCTGTAGTTTGGACATTTTCAGTAGCATGAAAGACGAGCAGACGACCTCAGATAAGTGTCTCTTTAGCAACAAAAAAAATACTTCCGGGTCACGGAATTTCGCAAATTTTCTAAATAAAAGCCTCCTCACATAATAGTCGGAAAGGCTCCATTCTTCTTCGGTGAGGTTTATCGGCGTTTGGCATCCAAAGTTATGGTGTATTACCGCCACCTACTGTACTGTGTGGGCAAAAGACGGGGAGAAACGAAATCTTACCTACCAGCCCGTTGCACTTAAAATATAACTATCTAATGATATTCTCCTCAATATACTGTTTAAAATGTCCTATATCCCCTTCATGCTAGACCTCAACCTCTTTCTCTCTGATACTGCCCACTGTGGCAATACATGCTCCATGGTGTGTGTTTCCTGGCAATAATCACACTTTCCTGTTGGATGCGTTCCTTTCACATTTAAGTTCTTATTCAACCGGCTGTGTCCCACCCTTAATCTTGTAAAACATAGCCTCCTCTCTTAGGTCCCGTCCTGCCATCCTCCCCTCCCTGACTTTCCTTTGTACTTGAAATAAATGTCTGCCCTTAGTATCTCTATTCCAATGCTCCTGACATCTCTGCACCATCACTGTCCATATCAGGCTTTTTGCCTCTGCCTTGCTCATTGAAACTACAACATCAACATCCCCACTACTAAGTGCTTGTTTAACCAGTACATCAACTGTTTTGTTCCCCTCCACCCCCACATTGGCCGGGACCCAAGTAAATCCTATCTGTATACCCATCTGTCTAATCCTGCCATGGGTTTGTAACACCTCATAAAGCAGGTCTTGTCTGCTACGTGAGCTAAAGGACTGGAGACTCATCAACACTGCACATGAATCAGAGCCAAGGCCAACAGTATGGCCAGCTAGTCTCTCCAACACTTCTAGATCAACTACTGGAGGCGGGAGTAGCCGTGGTGGATTTACAGGAATAGCTACCATTGGACTAAACTTCCTTCCATACAGTGCCATCTCCTTCGCCTGTGTATTACCCACCCACCCAAAGCTTCTGTCTTTCCTCATGTTCCCAGCATGCCTGTAAAATCCCTTTCGCAGGATGAGACACCCTATGTTCCTGTAGGTTGACCCAATATTTTTTTGTCAGCTGCTGTCTCCTAATCTGCAATGGCATATACCCCATCTCCACCTGTAGTGCAGCCACTGGGGAGGCCTGAAACACCCCACTACATATTCTGAGTTCTTGCCCCTCTAGCCTTTCTAATGAAGTCTGATCTGCTGAACCATACCCTATACTGCCATAGTCTATTACAGATCAGAACAATGCAACATACATGGTCATCAATGGCGAATACCCAGCACCCCCACTCCTTCCCCATCAGACAGCGCATCACATTTAGCACCTTCTTACACATTACCACCACAATCTCAATGTGTTCTGCTCAGGTCAGTTTAGTGTCAAAGTATATCCCAAGGAACCTGAAGCCCCCTACCCTCTCCAAGTTTCTCCCATATAACATCAAGCATACCTCATCTCCCATCTTCCTCCTGGTAAAGAAAGAACACTGTCTGAGTTCTCTATAGAGAACCTGAATCCCCACACTTCAGGCTCCTATTTTCCCCACTTCCTGTCTGACTGATTTGCCCAAAGTAAATTGCCTGTTACTCAGGCCCAGAAGCCAGGATATGCATATAATTGGTAGCATTGGATAGAAAACACTTTTTGTTTGAAGTTTGTAGAAATGCATGAGACTATAACACAACTGATATGCTAGGAGAAAATCCAAAGAAAACCCAACTGTATTTTTTTTTTTGAGATCCCATGCTCTTCCCTTAGAACAGTGGTCACCAAACTACGGCCCGCGGGCCGGATACGGCCCGTCAGCACATTTGGCCCGGCCCTCTGAACAATACCAGAGACGCTATCGAATTGTTTTCCTATTTGGCCTCCAGAAAAAAAATCCTAGGCCCAGCCCTGTCAAAGAGAGAACGGAATAATGGCGAAAAGGTTAGGTAAGAGAAAAATTGATTCAGAATGCAGGGTATTTAACCTGCAGTGGACAAACGATTATTTTTTTGTTCAATGCAAAGAAAAGGCTGTTTGTCTCATCTGTCAAGAAAGCACTGGAAGCACTGGAAATGCTGAAGGCGGAGTTCGGTGTGCGATTCAGTGAACTACATGTTCATGCAAAAGAAATCCGTCTTTTTCAGAACCCCTTTGTTGCCGACATTGATGAAGCCCAGCCTTCATATCAGTTTGAGTTGGCTGAGTTACAGAACTGTGATGTTCTGAAAGACGCATTCAAGCCCAACAGTCTCATTGACTTCTATGCCGCCCTCCCAAACGACACATATCCAAACATCAAAAAACACGCAATGAAAATGTCCACAGTTTTTGGCAGCACGTATATCTGCGAGAACCTTTTCTCGCATGAAACTGCTGAAAACCCCGATGAGATCAAGATTGACAGATGAACATTTGCATCAGTGCTTGAGACTGGCTGTAACTAGAATGGAACCTGATATTCAACTTCTCACCAGCCAGATGCAGGCCCACAGTTCACACTGATGAACATACATAGGTAAGCTCACTTTTCTGACTTGAATGAGTCATTCTGAGCATAAACAAATATAATCATAATAAAATCTACTGGGATAAAATCCATCTTTACAACCATACTGGTAGTGAAATGTATTGTGCTGTGTAGGTGCTGTATCACTTAGTTCAGTTTCTCAACCTGCTTCTTTTGTGGTTTTCACAGGGAAGTTGATGAGAGAGAGCTGCAAACAGCGGTGTCTACAAGCCTACTGGAACCTACAAAAGGATTATAAGGAAGGAACACAAAAACTTTAAGAGACTGCTCATATGTGTCAGAGAGATTCTGCTCTGACAACTGAGCTGAACTTTTATCTGTTAAGATTGTGCATGGCACGACAGAAAGTTAATGTTCCATGGCTTTTTTTTTCTATGAAGAACCCAGAGAGAGTTATTTAGTTATTATTTATTTCCTGTTTTTTCTGTGAAGAACTCAGAGAGGGTTATTTAGTTATTATTTATTTCATTAATAGTGTTATTATTTGTTTCCTGACTTTTTTTCTGTAAAGAACCTGGAAAGGGTTATTTGGTTGTGTGTGGCTTTCTGGAAAACAATAAATTTAAGCTCCCCTACGATCGTCACACTTTTTCTGTTACAAACTGACACCGGCCCCCCATCAGAGAAGGGAAAAGTTATGTGGCCCTCACAGGAAAAAGTTTGGGGACCCCTGCCTTAGAACGTATAGGGTCAATGTTAAATCCGGCTCCCAGATTGCAATTCCTATGGCTTCCTCTAGATGTCAACAGTCTTTTTTAAGGTTTCAGGCTTGTTTCTTCCCAAACGAGGAAGATTTTTGGCACTGGGAGTCATAGCTGGAAATTAGATTGTGCGCGTGAGTTGAAGAGGACGCACGTCTGATAATTGTACTTTTCTATTGAACATACTTCTTTCCGTATGAAATATTATAGTTTAATTACAGTCTAGCATACCTGAGGATGAAATAGAAATGTAATTTGACTTGTTTTAACAAAGTTTAGTGGTAGCTTTTTGGATTCCTTTGTCTCGATGTTGAATGATTGGATTACTCAAATCGATGGCGCCAACTAAACTGACTTTGTGGGATATCCATAATTTTAATTTATCCATAATTTTAATACATTCAAATCGAATTTGATTTGATTTGTATGTGCCAAAATGTTTAATATCCATAATTGTAATGATTTTAATGATGTTTGAATTACACGCCCTCCAATTTCACCGGAAGTTGTCGACAGGTGTCCCGCTAGCGGGACATCCCAGAGAGGTTTGCCTAGTGCTTTACCTCAAATTGCTTCCTGTACCTTCCTAATTATGGCACTTTTCTTCCCCTCTTCCATAAGGCCCCATCATCTGCAAATAACGACCTCCCAATATCCGTCCATGCCTGAGAGTAAACATCATTGATCATGATTGAGAACAACAGAGAACTAATCACGCTCCTCCGCGGTGTACCGTTATCCACCAGGTAGCTGCCTGACAGAGACTTCCCTAGAAAACAAAAATAGAATGCCCACCCCACATCACACCCTGACCTAACCAAATAGAGAAATAAAACGGCTCTCTAAGGTCAGGGCATGACACACAGCTGTTATTGCTGCCAAAGGTGATTGTAACACAAGGGTGTGAATACTTATGTAAATTAGATATTTATGTATTTAATTCTCAATAACTTTGCTACATTTTCTAAAAACATGTTTTCACTTATTTTTACAATATGGGGTATTGTTTGTAGAAAAAAAATATTTAATGAATTTTGAGTTCAGGCGGTAACACAACAAAGTGTGGAATAGGTCAAGGGGTGTAAATAATTTCTGAAGGCAATATAATCATGATCTTAGAATGCAATTTGTTTAATCAGATGGGTCTGCTAGGGATGGGGAAAAAAGTGTGACACCACTTCAGCCCCCGAGGACTCGAGTTGCCCATCCCTGGTCTAGGGGCTATGTAGCTTATTATCTGTCATGTTAGGAGTTGTGTTGCGCTGTTATGTGGACACTTGAATGTATCTTTACAGTTGAGCTTCCCTGGTCGAAACTTTAAACTCCCCCCCCCCCCAAAAAAGAAATATGAATCAGGAACATTTATTCTACTGTCAAAATGGACAACAAAGTGTAAACTTGATGCACCGATACCTCTTGCCATGCGGCAGCAAAGAAAATAGTTCATGGCTTGGGTGGTTGGGGTCTTTAATGATTTTCCGGCCCTTCTTTTCACTCCGCCTAATATAGAGGTCCTGGATGGCAGGGAGCTCAGCCCCAGTATTGTACCGTGCTGTCCGCCTAACCCTTTGTGGAGCTATGCGATTGAAGGCAGTGCTATTGCATACCAAGCAGTGATGCAGGAGGGCCCATGCCAAACTTTTCCAACCTCCTGAGGGGGAAAAGGCACTGTCATGCCTTCTTCACGACTGTGTGTGTAGACCATTTTAAGTTCTTAGTAATTTGAACAGCCAAGACAAGTGTCGATGATTCATGATTTCGACTGGCTGGGAAAAGATGTCAGTCTCGTCCTGACATGTTCATTTTCTAAATAGGACACTGGAGATCGAATTTCAATATTGAAACTATGTTGCAAATATCGAGTCACAGACAGCAACATTTGTACAACCCCGAATCGTTGAATCGTTGTTTTTTTAATCCTTTATTTTCCTTACAGTGACAACCGGAGAGTAGAAAAGCATCAGGCTTCTTCCGACAATCCTCATTCCTCTCACCTCGTAAATCTGTCATCAGTATGCATAACTTTTTAATATGAAAACCCGCCTCTTTTTGTCCAATTGCTCACCTGGCAGGTAGCCTAGCGGTTACAGAGTTGAGCCAGCAACTGGAGGGTTGTCTCTGACATGAAAAATCTTGTGGGAAGTGAACTGGCAACCAAAGGGTTGCTGGTGTCAAATTCTAGATTACCTGCTGTTGTGCCCTTGAACAAGGCACTTAACCCCCCACAACAACAGCTGCTCAGTGTGACAGTCCCCTGCACCTCTCCAAAAACCTGTATGTGTGTCTTTAGGAGCGGTTGGGTTAAAAGCAGAAGTCATATTTCGTTTGTACCTTGTGTACAATTGACAAATAAAGTTATCTTATTCTGACAATCCTTGTTCCTCTCACCCTATAAGTCTATCATCCATAACTTTTTAATATGAAAACCAGTATCCTTTTGTCAAACCGCTCACCCTTGTCAGGATTTGAACTTGTAGAAGGGTAAATGTGTTAAGCCTAAACACCACAGAAGTTAAATCTTGTTTATCTGAAATAATAAAAATGGCTTATTCTATACATTTAACATAAAGTTCACATCGAAAACGTAATGTTAGCTAAGTTGTTTTGATTGTAAATCAAGGAAGTAATTGAAGTAACAGAATTGGAGGAAGACGTGAGAATGACAAATATACTCTAATTGTTGAAAGGCACTTCCATCACACATAAAACAAAATATAAAACAGTTCATCATATAACATTATTACACCACTACATATCTACAATACAAAATGTATACCACCATACAACAATATTACAATGTACGTGTGTGTAGAGTGCATTTGCTGGTGTTTGTGTCTGTACCTGTGTGTGTGTCTCGTCACAGTATCTGCTGTTCCATAAGGTGTATTTGTAGATGTTTTTTTAACCTGATTCTACTGCGTGCATCAGTTACCTGATGTGGAATAGAGTTCCATGTAGTTATGGCTCTATGTAGTACTGTGCGCCTCTCATCGTCTGTTCTGGACTTGGGATTTGTGAATAAACCTGGTGGCATGTCTTGTGTGGTATGCATGGGTGTCCGATCTGTGTGCTTATAGTTTAAACAGACACTTTGGTGAATTCAGCATATCAACACTTCTTACAAAAACAAGTAGTGATGAAGTCAATCTCGCCTCCACTTTGAGCCATGAGAGATATGCATATCATTAATGTTACTTCTAGTCTCTGCTAGGTAAAGCCCCATCGGCCCGAGAATTGAACCCTGTGGCACACCCATATAGACTGTCAGAGGTCCAGACAACAGGCCCTCCGATTTGACACACTGAACTCTATCAGAGAAGTAGTTGGTAAACCAGGCGAGGCAATCATTTGAGAAACCAAGGCTGTCAAGTCTGCCAATAAGAATGTTGTGATTGACAAGAGTCAAAAGCCTTGGCCAGGTCAATGAATACGGCTGCACAGTAATGTCTCTTATCGATGGCGGTTATGATGTCGTTTAGAACCTTGAGCGTGGCTGAGGTGCACCTATGACCAGCTCTGAAACCAGATTGTATAGTGGAGAAGGTATGGTGGGATACAAAATGGTCAGTAATCTGTTTGTTAACTTGGCTTTCGAAGACCTTAGAAAGACAGGGTAGGATAGATATAGGTCTGTAGCAGTTTGGGTCTAGAGCAGTGGTCACCAAACTACGGCCCGCGGGCCGGATACGGCCCGTCAGCACATTTGGCCCGGCCCTCTGAACAATACCAGAGACGCTATCGAATTGTTTTCCTATTTGGCCTCCAGAAAAAAAATCCTAGGCCCGGCCCTGTCAAAGAGAGAACGGAATAATGGCGAAAAGGTTAGGTAAGAGAAAAATTGATTCAGAATGCAGGGTATTTAACCTGCAGTGGACAAACTATTATTTTTTTGTTCAATGCAAAGAAAAGGCTGTTTGTCTCATCTGTCAAGAGACGGTGGTGGTATTCAAAGAATACAATCTTCGCCGACACTATGAATCCCGTCACAAAGACAAGTACGATAGCTTGCAAGGCCAAATACGAGCAGACAAACTCTCAAAGCTAAAAAGTGGACTACTATCTCAGCAGAATACATTTGTACGCCAAGCTCAGCTGAACCAGGCATCCGTTTGCGACTCATTTGCGACATGTATTCACACATAAAAGCATTTGAGGTGAAATTAGCGCTGCTTTTGGAACAAGTGAAAAAGCGCAACTTCGTCCATCTTCCTGCTACCCAAAACCTGTCGACAGAGAACCCAGCGGTCCCGTTCCCAGCTGAAAAGTGCGTGGAAGCACTGGAAATGCTGAAGGCGGAGTTCGGTGTGCGATTCAGTGAACTACATGTTCATGCAAAAGAAATCCGTCTTTTTCAGAACCCCTTTGTTGCCGACATTGATGAAGCCCAGCCTTCATATCAGTTTGAGTTGGCTGAGTTACAGAACTGTGATGTTCTGAAAGACGCATTCAAGCCCAACAGTCTCATTGACTTCTATGCCGCCCTCCCAAACGACACATATCCAAACATCAAAAAACACGCAATGAAAATGTCCACAGTTTTTGGCAGCACGTATATCTGCGAGAACCTTTTCTCGCATGAAACTGCTGAAAACCCCGATGAGATCAAGATTAACAGATGAACATTTGCATCAGTGCTTGAGACTGGCTGTAACTAGAATGGAACCTGATATTCAACTTCTCACCAGCCAGATGCAGGCCCACAGTTCACACTGATGAACATACATAGGTAAGCTCACTTTTCTGACTTGAATGAGTCATTCTGAGCATAAACAAATATAATCATAATAAAATCTACTGGGATAAAATCCATCTTTACAACCATACTGGTAGTGAAATGTATTGTGCTGTGTAGGTGCTGTATCACTTAGTTCAGTTTCTCAACCTGCTTCTTTTGTGGTTTTCACAGGGAAGTTGATGAGAGAGAGCTGCAAACAGCGGTGTCTACAAGCCTACTGGAACCTACAAAAGGATTATAAGGAAGGAACACAAGAACTTTAAGAGACTGCTCATATGTGTCAGAGAGATTCTGCTCTGACAACTGAGCTGAACTTTTATCTGTTAAGATTGTGCATGGCACGACAGAAAGTTAATGTACCATGGCTTTTTTTTCTATGAAGAACCCAGAGAGAGTTATTTAGTTATTATTTATTTCCTGTTTTTTCTGTGAAGAACTCAGAGAGGGTTATTTAGTTATTATTTATTTCATTAATAGTGTTATTATTTGTTTCCTGACTTTTTTTCTGTAAAGAACCTGGAAAGGGTTATTTGGTTGTGTGTGGCTTTCTGGAAAACAATAAATTTAAGCTCCCCTACGATCGTCACACTTTTTCTGTTACAAACTGACACCGGCCCCCCATCAGAGAAGGGAAAAGTTATGTGGCCCTCACAGGAAAAAGTTTGGGGACCCCTGGTCTAGAGTGTCACCCCCTTTGAAGAGGGGAATGACCGCGGCAGCTTTCCAATCTTTGGGAATCTCAGACGATACGAAAGAGAGTTTGAACAGGCTAGTAATAGGGGTTGCAACACTTTCGGCAGATCATTTTAGAAAGAGAGGGTCCAGATTGTCTAGCCCAGCTGATTTGTAGGGGTCCAGATTTTGTAGCTCTTTCAGAACATCAGCTATCTGGATTTGGTTAAAGGAGAAATGGTGGGGGCTTTGGCGGGTTTCTGTGGAGGGTGCCGGGCAGTTGACCGGGGTAGGGGTAGCCATGTGGAAAGCATGCCCAGCTGTAGAGAAATGCTTAATGAAATTCTCAATTATAGTGGATTTATCAGTGGTGACAGTGTTTCCTAGCCTCAGAGCAGTGGGCAGCTTGGAGGAGGTGCTCTTATTCTCCATGGAATTTACAGAACTGTCCCAGAACTTTTTTGAGTTAGTACTACAGGATGCATATTTCTGTTTGAAAAAGCTTGCCTTAGCTTTTTTAACTACCTGTGTATATTTGTTCCTAACTTCCCTGAAAAGTTGCATATCAAGGGGGCTATTCGATGCTAATGCAGAATGTCACAGGATGTTTTTGTGCTAGTCAAGGGCAGACAGGTCTGGAGTGAACCAAGCACGATATCTATTCCTAGTACTACATTTTTTGAGAGGGGCATGCTTATTTAAGATGGTGATGAAGGCACTTTTAAAGAATAGCCAGGCATCCTCTACTGACGGTATGAGGTCAATGTCATTCCAGGATACTCCGGCCAGGTCGATTAGAAAGGCCTGCTCGCAGAAGTGTTTCAGGGAGCGTTTGACAGTGTTGAGGGGTGGTCGTTTGGTCGCAGACCCATTACGGATGCAGGCAATGAGGCAGTGATCGCCGAGATCTTGATTGAAAACAGCAGAGGTGTATTTGGAGGGCGAATTAGTTAGGATGACATCTATGAGGGTGCCCGTGTTTCCTGATTTGGGGTTGTACCTGGTAGGTTCATTGATAATTTGTGTGAGATTGAGGGCATCGAGCTTAGTTTGTAGGATGGCCGGGGTGTTAAGCATGTCCCAGTTTAGGTCACCTTGTAGTACGAGCTCAGAAGATAGATGGGGGGCAATCAATACACATATGGTATCGAGGGCACAGCTAGGGGCAGAGGGAGGTCTATAGCAAGCGGCAACAGTGAGAGACTTGTTTCTGGAAAGGTGAATTTTTAGAAGTAGAAGCTCAAATTGTTTGGGCACAGACTTAGATAGCTTGCAGAGTTCTGTATTACTATCTTTGCAGTAGATTGCAACACCGCCCCCTTTGGCAGTTCTATCTTGGCGGATAACGTTATAGTTAGCAATGGAGATTTCAGGGTTTTTGGTGGTTTTCCTAAGCCAGGATTCAGACACGGCTAAGACATCTGGGTTGGCAGAGTGTGCTAAAGCAGTGAGTAAAACAAACTTAGCCTTGAAACCAAGGCTTTTACGTTAACAGAAGTCAACAAATGAGAGCACCTGGGGGGGTGGGAGTGGAGCTTGGCACTGCAGGACCTGGATTAACCTCCACATCACCAGAGGAACAGAGGAGAAGTAGGATAAGGTTAAGGCTAAAGACTATATGAACTGGCCATCTAGCACTTTCAGAACAGAGAGTAAAAGGAGCAGGTTTCTGGGCACGATAGCATAGATTCAAGGCATAGTGTACAGACAAAGGTAAGGTAGGATGTGAGTACATTGGAGGTAAACCTAGGCATTGAGTAATGAAGAGAGAGATATAGTCTCTAGAGATGTTTAAACCAGGTGATGTCATCGCATATGTAGGAGGTGGAACAACATGGTTGGCTAAGGCATATTGAGCAGGGCTAGAGGCTCTACAGTGAAATAAGACAGTAATCACTAACCAGGACAGTAATGGGCAAGGCATATTGATATTAGAGAGGCATGCGTAGCCAAGTGAACATATGGGTCCAGTGAGTGCTTGGGCTGGCTGGGGACACAGTGATTCAGACAGTTAGCAGGCTGATGCTAACAAGCTAGCAGCTAGTAGACCAGGGCAAGCTAGCATTTAGCAGGCTGGGTTAGCAAGCAAGCAAGCAGTTAGCATGGGCTAGCAGTTACAGACCGGGCAGGTAAGCTAGCAGTTAGTAGACCGGGGCAAGCTAGCAGTTAGCAGGCTGGGTTAGCAAGCAGTTAGCAGGGGCTAGCAGTTAGCAGACCGGGTTAGCAAGCAGTTAGCAAGGGCTAGCAGTTAGCAGACCGGGCAGGCAAGCTAGCAGTTAGCAGACTGGGCCCGGCAAGTTAGCAGTTTGCAGACCGGATTAGCAAGCAGGCAGGTAGCAGGGGCTAGAAAGTTAGCCTTTCGGGGACGTCACGATGGGGGTAGGTCTGTTTTTGCCTCTTCGTGCGGTGACGTCGATAGACCAGTCGTGGAATTAGTAGCTCTAGGTAGCTAGCAGGCCTAGCTGGTTAGCATAATGGGCCTTCAGCGGACGTCCCGCCTGAGTGGACTGCGAAGGAGGTGCTAATGAACATTGTTCAGTGCCTCTGTGTTCAGCTTCTTCAAAAGGTAATGGTATTGTGAGCTTCCGTAGTTTCCCGGTCGATGTAGAGCTCAGAAAAAGGTGGTTGGTGGCAGTACGTCGTGACAACAGCTACAATAGCAGCTAAATCATGTCTAGTGCTACTTGATGCTTAGAGAAGATGGGCAATAATAGTAATGAGCTTTTTTGGTATTCATATAGTCTGGGTCTGTCTTTAGGTTTTGCAAGCTACACCCACCTGATGGCCTTCTGGCACTTGATTGAGCGGGCAGCAGAGACCAGGTTTATAAGAGTCACAAGCACCAATCCATCTGAAACAAGTGTTACTCGATGAAAACCAGTAAGGGACAACTTCATTAAATACAGTACTTATAGAATATTATTTGATCTTACTGTAATTGTTAAACATTATTTACTTTTTGTGTTATGGACAATATATTGTACTAAAACGGTTTTCTTTATGTTCAGACACGGCCATCAATCAACAATTTCTTCTTGTTTTTGACTCATCTGTCTCTGGGTCTGAAGCCGAAGGGTTTGGCCCATCGGTTCAGCATCCACCAATCGTCTCGTGTCATCATTGTATGCTGGATCTGTGAGTGACAAGGAGATCTTCAAGTAGTCTGGAATTATTTCCTTACTCAACTGACATGGCCATTGTGGTGGATGAGGGCTTTCTCGTAGATGACATTGTTCCGTGCAAGGTCTACCGGCCAGCCTTTCTGTCAAGACGCACACAGATGCCAGCGCATGAGGTTAGGGAGACCCAATCCATTGCCAGGTTGAGAGTGCTTGTTGAAAGAATGATCCGCTGAGTAAAGGAACACAAGCTGTATGACACAGTCATCCCCCTAACAATCTCAGGCAGCATCAACCAATTATTTGTAGTGGCATGCTTGTTGGTCAACTATCAAAGCGCTGCTGCGCCTTCTTCACGATGCTGTCTGTGTGAGTGGACCAATTCTGTTTGTCTGTGATGTGTATGCCGAGGAACTTAAAACTTACTACCCTATCCACTACTGTTCCATCGATGTGGATAGGGGGGTGTTCCCTCTGCTGTTTCCTGAAGTCCACAATCATCTCCTTAGTTTTGTTGACGTTGAGTGTGAGGTTATTTTCCTGACACCACACTCCGAGGGCCCTCACCTCCTCCCTGTAGGCCGTCTCGTCGTTGTTGGTAATCAAGCCTACCACTGTTGTGTCGTCCGCAAACTTGATGATTGAGTTGGAGGCGTGCGTGGCCACACAGTCGTGGGTGAACAGGGAGAACAGGAGAGGGCTCAGAACGCACCCTTGTGGGGCCCCAGTGTTGAGGATCAGCGGGGTGGAGATGTTGTTGCCTACCCTCACCACCTGGGGGTGGCCCATCAGGAAGTCCAGTACCCAGTTGCACAGGGCGGGGTCGAGACCCAGGGTCTCAAGCTTGATGACGAGCTTGGAGGGTACTATGGTGTTGAATGCCGAGCTGTAGTCGATGAACAGCATTCTCACATAGGTATTCCTCTTGTCTAGATGGGTTAGGGCAGTGTGCAGTGTGGTTGAGATTGCATCGTCTGTCGACCTATTTGGGCGGTAAGCAAATTGGAGTGGGTCTAGGGTGTCAGGTAGGGTGGAGGTGATATGGTCCTTGACTAGTCTCTCAAAGCACTTCATGATGACGGAAGTGAGTGCTACGGGGCAGTAGTCGTTTAGCTCAGTTACCTTAGCTTTCTTGGGAACAGGAACAATGGTGTCCCTCTTGAAGCATGTGGGAACAGCAGACTGGTATAGGGATTGATTGAATATGTCCGTAAACACACCGGCCAGCTGGTCTGCGCATGCTCTGAGGGCGCGGCTGGGGATGACGTCTGGGCCTGCAGCCTTGCGAGGGTTAACACGTTTAAATGTTTTACTCACCTCGGCTGCAGTGAAGGAGAGTCCGCATGTTTTCGTTGCAGGCCGTGTCAGTGGCACTGTATTGTCCTCAAAGCGGGCAAAAAAGTTATTTAGTCTGCCTGGGAGCAAGACATCCTGGTCCGTGACTGGGCTGGTTTTCTTCTTGTAGTCCGTGATTGACTGAAGACCCTGCCACATACCTCTTGTGCCTGAGCCGTTGAATTGAGATTCTACTTTGTCTCTATACTGACGCTTAGCTTGTTTGATAGCCTTGCGGAGGGAATAGCTGCACTGTTTGTATTCGGTCATGTTACCAGTCACCTTGCCCTGATTAAAAGCAGTGGTTCGCGCTTTCAGTTTCACGCGAATGCTGCCATCAATCCACGGTTTCTGGTTAGGGAATGTTTTAATCGTTGCTATGGGAACGACATCTTCAACGCACTTTCTAATGAACTCGCACACCGAATCAGCGTATTCGTCAATGTTGTTATCTGACGCAATACGAAACATATCCCAGTCCACGTGATGGAAGCAGTCTTGGAATGTGGAATCAGCTTGGTCGGACCAGAGTTGGACAGACCTCAGCATGGGAGCTTCTTGTTTTAGTTTCTGTCTGTAGGCAGGGATCAGCAAAATGGAGTCCTGGTCAGCTTTTCCGAAAGGAGGGCGAGGCAGGGCCTTATATGCGTCGCGGAAGTTAGAATAACAATGATCCAAGGTTTTTCCAGCCCTGGTTGCGCAATCGATATGCTGATACAATTTAGGGAGTCTTGTTTTCAGATTAGCCTTGTTAAAATCACCAGCTACAATGAATGCAGCCTCAGCATGTATGGATTCCAGTTTGCAAAGAGTCAAATAAAGTTTGTTCAGAGCCATCAATGTGTCTGCTTGGGGGGGAATATATACGGCTGTGATTATAATCGAAGAGAATTCTCTTGGTAGATAATGCGGTCGACATTTGATTGTGAGGAATTCTAAATCAGGTGAACAGAAGGATTTGAGTTCCTGTATGTTTCTGTGATCACACCACGTCTCGTTAGCCATAAGGCATACGCCCCCGCCCCTCTTCTTACCAGAAAGATGTTTGTTTCTGTCGGCGCGCTGCGTGGAGAAACCCGCTGGCTGCACCGCCTCCGATAGCGTCTCTCCAGTGAGCCATGTTTCCGTGAAGCAAAGAACGTTACAGTCTCTGATGTCCCTCTGGAATGCTACCCTTGCTCGGATTTCATCAACCTTGTTGTCAAGAGACTGGACATTGGCGAGAAGAATGCTAGGGAGTGGTGCACGATGTGCCCGTATCCGGAGTCTGACCAGAAGACCGCCACGTTTCCCTCTTTTACGGAGTCGTTTTTTTGGGTCACCGGCTGGGATACATTCCGTTGTCCTGGTTGAAAGGCAGAACACAGGATCCGCTTCGCGAAAGTTACTGTGTACAATGGAAGACATGAATAACAGCGAGCAAATATAGCTAGCAAGCATCATTTTTAATCAAGCTAAAGAAAATACATACATTCTCAGGTAGATTCTGTCAACGTTACATCATTTTACGAAGTAACTAGCTTACTACAGTTACTGGTTAAATTAGCTAGCTAGCTAATATGATTGTAGCTAGCTATATCTGTCACTGACTCACCTTCATAGTTGTCTATGTAGCTTCCTATATACATCTTGAACCACTTTTCGTTCTTGCTAGCTGGAGTCTCGGAGGCTGATTTAGCAATTCGATGTACATAATTAATATTAATTTGAGGCAAGTCCTGAAGACACCTAGTAAAAAACTGCAACATAGTGGTAGTAATGTTATATTTGTCGATAACAACTAGACTTTTGTTATATAGTTTGCGTCACCGGAAATTACCACAATGGTAGGAAGTGTGCTTCGAATGTTCGGTCATGGAATGTGCATAAGGGCTATAGTAATTTTCCAAAGTCCCCTTTTGTGGCATCTGACCACACGACTGAACAGTAGATCTTGAGTAATAGGTAGGTCATTGTGATAACAGTTATGAGTGCAGGCACTGCTAGGATTCAATACCAGGCTCTCATGTTGCACCAGCTGAGCCTGACACATCTGCAATGCAGGTTGGCAAGCCTACTCTTTAGAGGAAGTGGATGGCAGTTTGCAAAGTGAGGTGATGCTTTGCCGAATAAAAAGTTTGCCCAACATTGCCCTCGAACCCACATCTCTGAGATTAGAAGTCTCATGCTCCACTGACCGAGCTAACCAGGATGCTCAATCACAAGCTGGCGTTGGACCAAATATCATACAACCATCTTTGTGCAATCATTGGTGATCAGCATTCTGTTTTCTATGGAGCCTGTGGCTCAATCGGTTAGCACACGGTACATATACAGCGATATGCCGAGGTTATGAGAAGCCTCACCAGGAGCAGAGAATTTTCTTGAACCCTCTGCCTGTATATTTCTTGTCCAAAAAAGGAACACTTTCCACTCTATTTAGGAGGACGTTTCCCGAGTAACAGGTAGGTCATTGTGACAACAGTTATGAGTGCAGACGCTGCTAGGATTCTAACACAATCCAGAAAAGGAAACCTTTTAACCCTTTGAGCTAACTCTCAGTTCAGGACACACCACCTTGCGAAACATGTGCCAGTCTTCAATACTGTAGTCCACTCCTAACTCCGAGAACAAACTCCTATTTGTTCTTAACTGACTTGCCGAGTTAAATAAAGGTACAATTTTTAAAAATGTATAGAGTTTCACTCTACAGGATGGGTAATCAAACATATACCCCCATAATTGTTCATTAGACATCAACCCTGGATCTTTCAGTACAGTTGTGTTCTATACACATTTAGAAAACACTTTTTAGGCACCTGATGTATTGCTGATTTATACTCACACCTTTATCGATGTTTTAGGCGTTGTCTTGCTTCCGAGGTTAAGGTCATCACGGGCTTATCAGTATCACTTAACAAATCCACGTTTTCTTTCTTCCTTCTTTACAGTCTTCTGTGGTTTATCTTAAGGTTTCTTGTGTCTTGTAGTGTCCACAGCTCTTACTAATACTCAGGCATACCTACCCTGGAAATTCGTTTTTCATATACAAGCTCCCTAAACAGCTGAGCCATAAGTCTAATACAACATTTCCAAACTGTTACTGTCTGGTTCTCAGAGATTCATGAGGTCACCACCTTGTCGGAGAGAGCATGCATCAAACACATTGTAGCAAGATTTTATATGGGACTTTTCCCCGACCTCTCTGAGAAAAAGATTGAGCTTTTAAAAACTACAGGCATAATTTCAACCAGATTTTTATTGTCCTTTATAGATTCAAAGTGTCTTCCCATATGGTGTAGCGGTTAGAATGACAGGTTTTCCCCCGGGAACCCTGACTTCAACACGTGGTATGGGAAAGAACATCTTGTCATTTGGCACGCACTTGTGTAACAACATATTTTAACTGGCAGCAGTTTCACACAACACAACAATATTCCCTCAGCAACAGCAAATGTGACATGCTACGTAGATTCAAATTATACAAGGCTTTTTAAACGTTGAATATACTTCATGGCTGCATTTCTTGCTCTGCAGTAAAATTCATGCAACAACAGGAGGATCAAATTAAGATATGCATCTGAAACAGAAAACCAAAGAACCTTGTCGGTGACAGACGCTATGACTGTGTACACTGGTCTAGCTGTGACCTGACTTCAGCTTAGCTGTGGGGCCAGTGGCACAATGGATAACGTGTCTGATAACAGATCAAAAGATTGTAGGTTTGACACCAGGCTGCTCGATACTACATTTAATTGACCAAAATCAGGCTGGGAATGATACTGTATACTTTTCATTATTTCTGGCTGTTCTCGATTCAAACAGATTTTGGACTGATTTTATATGGGACTTTTCCCCAACTGAGAAAAAAAGAAGGAGCTTTTAATTACAACAGGCATGATTTCAACATTTATAGATTTGTCTGTGATGTTTTTTTTTTTAAGTAAGTGTCTTCCCATATGGTCTAGCGGTTAGGATTCCTGGTTTTCACCCAGGTGGCCCGGGCTCAACTCCCGGTATGGGAAAGAACATCTTGTCATTTGGGATGCACTTGTGTAACAACAGATACCACATTTTAACTGGCAGCAGTTTCACACAACACAACAATATTCCCTCAGCAACAGCAAATGTGACATGCTACGTAGATTCAAATTATACAAGGCTTTTTAAACGTTGAATATACTTCATGGCTGCATTTCTTGCTCTGCAGTAAAATTAATGCAACAACAGGAGGATCAAATTAAGATATGCATCTGAAACAGAAAACCAAGGAACCTTGTTGTTGACAGACGCTACGACTGTGTACACTGGTCTAGCTGTGACCTGACTTCAGCTTAGACGTGGGGCCAGTGATGCAATGGATAACGTGTCTGACTACGGATCAGAAGATTCTAGGTTCGACTCCTGGCTGGCTCAATACTTTATTTAATTGACTGAAATCAAGCTGGGAATGATACTGTATACCTTTCAGTGCTTCTGGCTGTTCTCACTTCAAACACATTATAGACGGATTTCATCTGGACATTCCCCAACATCTCTGAGAAAAAAGATGTCGCTTTTAAATCCAACAGGCATAATGTCAACATTTAAAGATTTGTCTGTGATGTGTACTCTAAGTATGTGTTTTCCCATATGGTCTCGCAGTTAGGATTCCTGGTTTTCACCCAGGTGGCCAGGGTTCAACTCCAGGTATGTGAAAGAATATCTTGTCGTTAGGTACGCACTTGTGTAACAACAGATGCAGCAGTTTCTCACAACACAACAATACTCTCTCAGCAACAGGAAATGTGACATGTTATGTAGATTCAAATTATACAAGGCTTTTTAAACATTGAATACACTTCATGGCTGCATTTCTTGCTCTGCAGTAAAATTCATGCAACAACAGGAGGATCAAATTAAGATATGCATCTGAAACAGAAACCAAGGAACCTTGTTTTGACAGACGCTATGACTGTGTACACTGGTCTAGCTTTGACCTGACTTCAGCTTAGACGTGGGGCCTGTGGAGCAATGGATAACGTGTCTGACTACGGATCAGAAGATTCTAGGTTCGACTCCTGGCTGGCTCAATACTTTATTTAATTGACTGAAATCAAGCTGGGAATGATACTGTATACCTTTCAGTGCTTCTGGCTGTTCTCACTTCAAACACATTTTAGACGGATTTCATCTAGACATTCCCCAACATCTCTGAGAAAAAAGATGAAGCTTTTAAATCCAACAGGCATAATGTCAACCTTTAAAGATTTGTCTGTGATGTGTATTTTAAGTATGTGTCTTCCCATATGGTCTAGCGGTTAGGATTCCTGGTTTTCACCCAGGTGGCCCGGGTTCAACTCCCGGTATGGGAAAGAATATCTTGTCGTTAGGTACGCACTTGTGTAACAACAGATGCAGCAGTTTCGCACAACACAACAATATTCCCTCATCAACAGGAAATGTGACATGTTATGTAGATTCAAATTATACAAGGCTTTTTAAACGTTGAATACACTTCATGGCTGCATTTCTTGCTCTGCAGTAAAATTCATGCAACAACAGGAGGATCAAATTAAGATATGCATCTGAAACAGAAACCAAGGAACCTTGTTTTGACAGACGCTATGACTGTGTACACTGGTCTAGCTTGACCTGACTTCAGTTTAGATGTGGGGCCAGTGGCGCAATGGATAACGTGTCTGACTACGGATCAGAAGATTCTAGGTTCGACTCCTGGCTGGCTCAATACTTTATTTAATTGACTGAAATCAAGCTGGGAATGATACTGTATACCTTTCAGTGCTTCTGGCTGATCTCACTTCAAACACATTTTAGACGGATTTCATCTGGACATTCCCCAACATCTCTGAGAAAAAAGATGAAGCTTTTAAATCCAACAGGCATAATGTCAACATTTAAAGATTTGTCTGTGATGTGTATTTTAAGTATGTGTCTTCCCATATGGTCTAGCGGTTAGGATTCCTGGTTTTCACCCAGGTGGCCCGGGTTCAACTCCCGGTATGGGAAAGAATATCTTGTCGTTAGGTACGCACTTGTGTAACAACAGATGCAGCAGTTTCACAAAACAATATTCCCTCATCAACAGGAAATGTGACATGTTATGTAGATTCAAATTATACAAAGCTTTTTAAACGTTGAATACACTTCATGGCTGCATTTCTTGCTCTGCAGTAAAATTCATGCAACAACAGGAGGATCAAATTAAGATATGCATCTGAAACAGAAACCAAGGAACCTTGTTTTGACAGACGCTATGACTGTGTACACTGGTCTAGCTGTGACCTGACTTCAGTTTAGATGTGGGGCCAGTGGCGCAATGGATAACGTGTCTGACTACGGATCAGAAGATTCTAGGTTCGACTCCTGGCTGGCTCAATACTTTATTTAATTGACTGAAATCAAGCTGGGAATGATACTGTATACCTTTCAGTGCTTCTGGCTGTTCTCACTTCAAACACATTTTAGATGGATTTCATCTAGACATTCCCCAACATCTCTGATAAAAAAGATGGAGCTTTTAAACCCAACAGGCATAATGTCAAAATTTAAAGATTTGTCTGTGATGTGTATTTTAAGTATGTGTCTTCCCATATGGTCTAGCGGTTAGGATTCCTGGTTTTCACCCAGGTGGCCCGGGTTCAACTCCCGGTATGGGAAAGAATATCTTGTCGTTAGGTACGCACTTGTGTAACAACAGATGCAGCAGTTTTGCACAACGCAACAATATTCCCTCATCAACAGGAAATGTGACATGTTATGTAGATTCAAATTATACAAGGCTTTTTAAACATTGAATACACTTCATGGCTGCATTTCTTGCTCTGCAGTAAAATTCATGCAACAACAGGAGGATCAAATTAAGATATGCATCTGAAACAGAAACCAAGGAACCTTGTTGTTGACGGACGCTATGACTGTGTACACTGGTCTAGCTTTGACCTGACTTCAGCTTAGACGTGGGGCCAGTGGCGCAATGGATAACGTGTCTGACTACGGATCAAAAGATTCTAGGTTCGACTCCTGGCTGGCTCAATACTTTATTTAATTGACTGAAATCAAGCTGGGAATGATGCTGTATACCTTTCAGTGCTTCTGGCTGTTCTCACTTCAAACACATTTTAGACGGATTTCATCTAGACATTCCCCAACATCTCTGAGAAAAAAAGATGGAGCTTTTAAACCCAACAGGCATAATGTCAACATTTAAAGATTTGTCTGTGATGTGTATTTTAAGTATGTGTCTTCCCATATGGTCTAGCGGTTAGGATTCCTGGTTTTCACCCAGGTGGCCCGGGTTCAACTCCCGGTATGGGAAAGAATATCTTGTCGTTAGGTACGCACTTGTGTAACAACAGATGCAGCAGTTTTGCACAACGCAACAATATTCCCTCATCAACAGGAAATGTGACATGTTATGTAGATTCAAATTATACAAGGCTTTTTAAACATTGAATACACTTCATGGCTGCATTTCTTGCTCTGCAGTAAAATTCATGCAACAACAGGAGGATCAAATTAAGATATGCATCTGAAACAGAAACCAAGGAACCTTGTTGTTGACAGACGCTATGACTGTGTACACTGGTCTAGCTGTGACCTGACTTCAGCTTAGACGTGGGGCCAGTGGCGCAATGGATAACGTGTCTGACTACGGATCAGAAGATTCTAGGTTCGACTCCTGGCTGGCTCAATACTTTATTTAATTGACTGAAATCAAGCTGGGAATGATACTGTATACCTTTCAGTGCTTCTGGCTGTTCTCACTTCAAACACATTTTAGACGGATTTCATCTAGACATTCCCCAACATCTCTGAGAAAAAAAAGATGGAGCTTTTAAACCCAACAGGCATAATGTCAACATTTAAAGATTTGTCTGTGATGTGTATTTTAAGTATGTGTCTTCCCATATGGTCTAGCGGTTAGGATTCCTGGTTTTCACCCAGGTGGCCCGAGTTCAACTCCCGGTATGGGAAAGAATATCTTGTCTTTAGGTACGCACTTGTGTAACAAAAGGTGCAGCAGTTTCGCACAATACAACAATATTCCCTCATCAACAGGAAATGTGAAATGTTATGTAGATTCAAATTATACAAGGCTTTTTAAACGTTGAATACACTTCATGGCTGCATTTCTTGCTCTGCAGTAAAATTCATGCAACAACAGGAGGATCAAATTAAGATATGCATCTGAAACAGAAACCAAGGAACCTTGTTTTTGACAGACGCTATGACTGTGTACACTGGTCTAGCTGTGACCTGACTTCAGTTTAGATGTGGGGCCAGTGGCGCAATGGATAACGTGTCTGACTACGGATCAGAAGATTCTAGGTTCGACTCCTGGCTGGCTCAATACTTTATTTAATTGATTGAAATCAAGCTGGGAATGATACTGTATACCTTTCAGTGCTTCTGGCTGATCTCACTTCAAACACATTTTAGACGGATTTCATCTGGACATTCCCCAACATCTCTGAGAAAAAAAGATGAAGCTTTTAAATCCAACAGGCATAATGTCAACATTTAAAGATTTGTCTGTGATGTGTATTTTAAGTATGTGTCTTCCCATATGGTCTAGCGGTTAGGATTCCTGGTTTTCACCCAGGTGGCCCGGGTTCAACTCCCGGTATGGGAAAGAATATCTTGTCTTTAGGTACGCACTTGTGTAACAACAGATGCAGCAGTTTTGCACAACACAACAATATTCCCTCATCAACAGGAAATGTGACATGTTATGTAGATTCAAATTATACAAGGCTTTTTAAACGTTGAATACACTTCATGGCTGCATTTCTTGCTCTGCAGTAAAATTCATGCAACAACAGGAGGATCAAATTAAGATATGCATCTGAAACAGAAAACCAAGGAACCTTCTTTTTGACAGACGCTATGACTGTGTACACTGGTCTAGCTGTGACCTGACTTCAGTTTAGATGTGGGGCCAGTGGGGCAATGGATAACGTGTCTGACTACGGATCAGAAGATTCTAGGTTCGACTCCTGGCTGGCTCAATACTTTATTTAATTGATTGAAATCAAGCTGGGAATGATACTGTATACGTTTCAGTGCTTCTGGCTGATCTCACTTCAAACACATTTTAGACGGATTTCATCTGGACATTCCCCAACATCTCTGAGAAAAAAAGATGAAGCTTTTAAATCCAACAGGCATAATGTCAACATTTAAAGATTTGTCTGTGATGTGTATTTTAAGTATGTGTCTTCCCATATGGTCTAGCGGTTAGGATTCCTGGTTTTCACCCAGGTGGCCCGGGTTCAACTCCCGGTATGGGAAAGAATATCTTGTCGTTAGGTACGCACTTGTGTAACAACAGATGCAGCAGTTTCGCACAACACAACAATATTCCCTCATCAACAGGAAATGTGACATGTTATGTAGATTCAAATTATACAAGGCTTTTTAAACGTTGAATACACTTCATGGCTGCATTTCTTGCTCTGCAGTCAAATTCATGCAACAACAGGAGGATCAAATTAAGATATGCATCTGAAACAGAAACCAAGGAACCTTGTTGTTGACAGACGCTATGACTGTGTACACTGGTCTAGCTGTGACCTGACTTCAGCTTTGATGTTAGGCCAGTGGCGCAATGGATAACGTGTCTGACTACGGATCAGAAGATTCTAGGTTCGACTCCTGGCTGGCTCAATACTTTATTTAATTGACTGAAATCAAGCCGGGAATGATACTGTATACCTTTCAGTGCTTCTGGCTGTTCTCACTTCAAACACATTTTAGACGGATTTCATCTCGACATTCCCCAACATCTCTGAGAAAAAAGATGGAGCTTTTAAACCCAACAGGCATAATGTCAACATTTAAAGATTTGTCTGTGATGTGTATTTTAAGTATGTGTCTTCCCATATGGTCTAGCGGTTAGGATTCCTGGTTTTCACCCAGGTGGCCCGGGTTCAACTCCCGGTATGGGAAAGAATATCTTGTCGTTAGGTACGCACTTGTGTAACAACAGATGCAGCAGTTTTGCACAACACAACAATATTCCCTCATCAACAGGAAATGTGACATGTTATGTAGATTCAAATTATACAAGGCTTTTTAAACGTTGAATACACTTCATGGCTGCATTTCTTGCTCTGCAGTAAAATTCATGCAACAACAGGAGGATCAAATTAAGATATGCATCTGAAACAGAAACCAAGGAACCTTGTTTTGACAGACGCTATGACTGTGTACACTGGTCTAGCTGTGACCTGACTTCAGTTTAGATGTGGGGCCAGTGGCGCAATGGATAACGTGTCTGACTACGGATCAGAAGATTCTAGGTTCGACTCCTGGCTGGCTCAATACTTTATTTAATTGACTGAAATCAAGCTGGGAATGATACTGTATACCTTTCAGTGCTTCTGGCTGTTCTCACTTCAAACACATTTTAGACGGATTTCATCTAGACATTCCCCAACATCTCTGAGAAAAAAAGATGGAGCTTTTAAACCCAACAGGCATAATGTCAACATTTAAAGATTTGTCTGTGATGTGTATTTTAAGTATGTGTCTTCCCATATGGTCTAGCGGTTAGCCGGTATGGGAAAGAATATCTTGTCGTTAGGTACGCACTTGTGTAACAACAGATGCAGCAGTTTCACAAAACAATATTCCTTCAGCAACAGGAAATGTGTCATGTAGATTCAAATTATACAAAGCTTTTTCAACGTTGAATACACTTCATGGCTGCATTTCTTGCTCTGCAGTAAAATTCACGCAACAACAGGAGGATCAAATTAAGATATGCATCTGAAACAGAAACCAAGGAACCTTGTTTTGACAGACGCTATGACTGTGTACACTGGTCTAGCTGCTGACCTGACTTCAGTTTAGATGTGGGGCCAGTGGCGCAATGGATAACGTGTCTGACTACGGATCAGAAGATTCTAGGTTCGACTCCTGGCTGGCTCAATACTTTATTTAATTGACTGAAATCAAGCTGGGAATGATACTGTATACCTTTCAGTGCTTCTGGCTGTTCTCACTTCAAACACATTTTAGACGGATTTCATCTAGACATTCCCCAACATCTCTGAGAAAAAAAGATGGAGCTTTTAAACCCAACAGGCATAATGTCAACATTTAAAGATTTGTCTGTGATGTGTATTTTAAGTATGTGTCTTCCCATATGGTCTAGCGGTTAGGATTCCTGGTTTTCACCCAGGTGGCCCGGGTTCAACTCCCGGTATGGGAAAGAATATCTTGTCGTTAGGTACGCACTTGTGTAACAACAGATGCAGCAGTTTTGCACAACACAACAATATTCCCTCATCAACAGGAAATGTGACATGTTATGTAGATTCAAATTATACAAGGCTTTTTAAACGTTGAATACACTTCATGGCTGCATTTCTTGCTCTGCAGTAAAATTCATGCAACAACAGGAGGATCAAATTAAGATATGCATCTGAAACAGAAACCAAGGAACCTTGTTGTTGACAGACGCTATGACTGTGTACACTGGTCTAGCTGTGACCTGACTTCAGCTTAGACGTGGGGCCAGTGGCGCAATGGATAACGTGTCTGACTACGGATCAGA
>NC_068430.1:12280961-12308461 GCF_023373465.1 Oncorhynchus keta | reverse complement strand
CCCATATGGTCTAGCGGTTAGGATTCCTGGTTTTCACCCAGGTGGCCCGGGTTCAACTCCCGGTATGGGAAAGAATATCTTGTCGTTAGGTACGCACTTGTGTAACAACAGATGCAGCAGTTTTGCACAAAACAATATTCCCTCATCAACAGGAAATGTGACATGTTATGTAGATTCAAATTATACAAGGCTTTTTAAACGTTGAATACACTTCATGGCTGCATTTCTTGCTCTGCAGTAAAATTCATGCAACAACAGGAGGATCAAATTAAGATATGCATCTGAAACAGAAACCAAGGAACCTTGTTTTTGACAGACGCTATGACTGTGTACACTGGTCTAGCTGTGACCTGACTTCAGCTTAGACGTGGGGCCAGTGGCGCAATGGATAACGTGTCTGACTACGGATCAGAAGATTCTAGGTTCGACTCCTGGCTGGCTCAATACTTTATTTAATTGACTGAAATCAAGCTGGGAATGATACTGTATACCTTTCAGTGCTTCTGGCTGTTCTCACTTCAAACACATTTTAGACGGATTTCATCTAGACATTCCCCAACATCTCTGAGAAAAAAAGATGGAGCTTTTAAATCCAACAGGCATAATGTCAACATTTAAAGATTTGTCTGTGATGTGTATTTTAGTATGTGTCTTCCCATATGGTCTAGCGGTTAGGATTCCTGGTTTTCACCCAGGTGGCCCGGTTCAACTCCCGGTATGGGAAAGAATATCTTGTCGTTAGGTACGCACTTGTGTAACAACAGATGCAGCAGTTTCACAAAAACAATATTCCCTCATCAACAGGAAATGTGACATGTTATGTAGATTCAAATTATACAAGGCTTTTTAACGTTGAATACACTTCATGGCTGCATTTCTTGCTCTGCAGTAAAATTCATGCAACAACAGGAGGATCAAATTAAGATATGCATCTGAAACAGAAACCAAGGAATCTTGTTGTTGACAGACGCTATGACTGTGTACACTGGTCTAGCTGTGACCTGACTTCAGCTTAGACGTGGGGCCAGTGGTGCAATGGATAACGTGTCTGACTACGGATCAGAAGATTCTAGGTTCGACTCCTGGCTGGCTCAATACTTTATTTAATTGACTGAAATCAAGCTGGGAATGATACTGTATACCTTTCAGTGCTTCTGGCTGTTCTCACTTCAAACACATTTTAGACGGATTTCATCTGACATTCCCCAACATCTCTGAGAAAAAAAGATGGAGCTTTTAAACCCAACAGGCATAATGTCAACATTTAAAGATTTGTCTGTGATGTGTATTTTAAGTATGTGTCTTCCCATATGGTCTAGCGTTTAGGATTCCTGGTTTTCACCCAGGTGGCCCGGGTTCAACTCCCGGTATGGGAAAGAATATCTTGTCGTTAGGTACGCACTTGTGTAACAACAGATGCAGCAGTTTTGCACAACACAACAATATTCCCTCATCAACAGGAAATGTGACATGTTATGTAGATTCAAATTATACAAGGCTTTTTAAACATTGAATACACTTCATGGCTGCATTTCTTGCTCTGCAGTAAAATTCATGCAACAACAGGAGGATCAAATTAAGATATGCATCTGAAACAGAAACCAAGGAACCTTGTTGTTGACAGACGCTATGACTGTGTACACTGGTCTAGCTGTGACCTGACTTCAGTTTAGATGTGGGGCCAGTGGCGCAATGGATAACGTGTCTGACTACGGATCAGAAGATTCTAGGTTCGACTCCTGGCTGGCTCAATACTTTATTTAATTGACTGAAATCAAGCTGGGAATGATACTGTATACCTTTCAGTGCTTCTGGCTGTTCTCACTTCAAACACATTTTAGACGGATTTCATCTAGACATTCCCCAACATCTCTGAGAAAAAAAGATGGAGCTTTTAAACCCAACAGGCATAATGTCAAAATTTAAAGATTTGTCTGTGATGTGTATTTTAAGTATGTGTCTTCCCATATGGTCTAGAGGTTAGGGTTTCTGGTTTTCACCCAGATTGCCCGTGTTCAACTCCCGGTATGGGAAAGAATATCTAGTCGTTAGGTATGCACTTGTGTAACAACAGATGCAGCAGTTTCACAAAACAATATTCCCTCAGCAACAGGAAATGTGTCATGTAGATTCAAATTATACAAAGCTTTTTCAACGTTGAATACACTTCATGGCTGCATTTCTTGCTCTGCAGTAAAATTCATGCAACAACAGGAGGATCAAATTAAGATATGCATCTGAAACAGAAAACCAAGGAACCTTGTTTTTGACAGACGCTATGACTGTGTACACTGGTCTAGCTGTGACCTGACTTCAGTTTAGATGTGGTGCCAGTGGCGCAATGGATAACGTGTCTGACTACGGATCAGAAGATTCTAGGTTCGACTCCTGGCTGGCTCAATACTTTATTTAATTGACTGAAATCAAGCTGGGAATGATACTGTATACCTTTCAGTGCTTCTGGCTGTTCTCACTTCAAACACATTTTAGACGGATTTCATCTAGACATTCCCCAACATCTCTGAGAAAAAAAGATGGAGCTTTTAAACCCAACAGGCATAATGTCAAAATTTAAAGATTTGTCTGTGATGTGTATTTTAAGTATGTGTCTTCCCATATGGTCTAGCGGTTAGGATTCCTGGTTTTCACCCAGGTGGCCCGGGTTCAACTCCCGGTATGGGAAAGAATATCTTGTCGTTAGGTACGCACTTGTGTAACAACAGATGCAGCAGTTTTGCACAACACAACAATATTCCCTCATCAACAGGAAATGTGACATGTTATGTAGATTCAAATTATACAAGGCTTTTTAAACGTTGAATACACTTCATGGCTGCATTTCTTGCTCTGCAGTAAAATTCATGCAACAACAGGAGGATCAAATTAAGATATGCATCTGAAACAGAAACCAAGGAACCTTGTTTTGACAGACGCTATGACTGTGTACACTGGTCTAGCTGTGACCTGACTTCAGCTTAGACGTGGGGCCAGTGGCGCAATGGATAACGTGTCTGACTACGGATCAGAAGATTCTAGGTTCGACTCCTGGCTGGCTCAATACTTTATTTAATTGACTGAAATCAAGCTGGGAATGATACTGTATACCTTTCAGTGCTTCTGGCTGTTCTCACTTCAAACACATTTTAGACGGATTTCATCTAGACATTCCCCAACATCTCTGAGAAAAAAGATGGAGCTTTTAAACCCAACAGGCATAATGTCAACATTTAAAGATTTGTCTGTGATGTGTATTTTAAGTATGTGTCTTCCCATATGGTCTAGCGGTTAGGATTCCTGGTTTTCACCCAGGTGGCCCGGGTTCAACTCCCGGTATGGGAAAGAATATCTTGTCGTTAGGTACGCACTTGTGTAACAACAGATGCAGCAGTTTCGCACAACACAACAATATTCCCTCATCAACAGGAAATGTGACATGTTATGTAGATTCAAATTATACAAGGCTTTTTAAACGTTGAATACACTTCATGGCTGCATTTCTTGCTCTGCAGTAAAATTCATGCAACAACAGGAGGATCAAATTAAGATATGCATCTGAAACAGAAACCAAGGAACCTTCTTTTTGACAGACGCTATGACTGTGTACACTGGTCTAGCTGTGACCTGACTTCAGCTTAGACGTGGGGCCAGTGGCGCAATGGATAACGTGTCTGACTACAGATCAGAAGATTCTAGGTTCGACTCCTGGCTGGCTCAATTCTTTATTTAATTGACTTAAATCAAGCTGGGAATGATACTGTATACCTTTCAGTGCTTCTGGCTGATCTCACTTCAAACACATTTTAGACGGATTTCATCTGGACATTCCCCAACATCTCTGAGAAAAAAAGATGAAGCTTTTAAATCCAACAGGCATAATGTCAACATTTAAAGATTTGTCTGTGATGTGTATTTTAAGTATGTGTCTTCCCATATGGTCTAGCGGTTAGCCGGTATGGGAAAGAATATCTTGTCGTTAGGTACGCACTTGTGTAACAACAGATGCAGCAGTTTCACAAAACAATATTCCTTCAGCAACAGGAAATGTGTCATGTAGATTCAAATTATACAAAGCTTTTTCAACGTTGAATACACTTCATGGCTGCATTTCTTGCTCTGCAGTAAAATTCACGCAACAACAGGAGGATCAAATTAAGATATGCATCTGAAACAGAAACCAAGGAACCTTGTTTTGACAGACGCTATGACTGTGTACACTGGTCTAGCTGTGACCTGACTTCAGTTTAGATTTGGGGCCAGTGGCGAAATCGATAACGTGTCTGACTACGGATCAGAAGATTCTAGGTTCGACTCCTGGCTGGCTCAATACTTTATTTAATTGACTGAAATCAAGCTGGGAATGATACTGTATACCTTTCAGTGCTTCTGGCTGTTCTCCCTTCAAACACATTTTAGACGGATTTCATCTAGACATTCCCCAACATCTCTGAGAAAAAAAGATGGAGCTTTTAAACCCAACAGGCATAATGTCAACATTTAAAGATTTGTCTGTGATGTGTATTTTAAGTATGTGTCTTCCCATATGGTCTAGCGGTTAGGATTCCTGGTTTTCACCCAGGTGGCCCGGGTTCAACTCCCGGTATGGGAAAGAATATCTTGTCGTTAGGTACGCACTTGTGTAACAACAGATGCAGCAGTTTTGCACAACACAACAATATTCCCTCATCAACAGGAAATGTGACATGTTATGTAGATTCAAATTATACAAGGCTTTTTAAACGTTGAATACACTTCATGGCTGCATTTCTTGCTCTGCAGTAAAATTCATGCAACAACAGGAGGATCAAATTAAGATATGCATCTGAAACAGAAACCAAGGAACCTTGTTGTTGACAGACGCTATGACTGTGTACACTGGTCTAGCTGTGACCTGACTTCAGCTTAGACGTGGGGCCAGTGGCGCAATGGATAACGTGTCTGACTACGGATCAGAAGATTCTAGGTTCGACTCCTGGCTGGCTCAATACTTTATTTAATTGACTGAAATCAAGCTGGGAATGATACTGTATACCTTTCAGTGCTTCTGGCTGTTCTCACTTCAAACACATTTTAGACGGATTTCATCTAGACATTCCCCAACATCTCTGAGAAAAAAAGATGGAGCTTTTAAACCCAACAGGCATAATGTCAACATTTAAAGATTTGTCTGTGATGTGTATTTTAAGTATGTGTCTTCCCATATGGTCTAGCGGTTAGGATTCCTGGTTTTCACCCAGGTGGCCCGGGTTCAACTCCCGGTATGGGAAAGAATATCTTGTCGTTAGGTACGCACTTGTGTAACAACAGATGCAGCAGTTTCGCACAAAACAACAATATTCCCTCATCAACAGGAAATGTGACATGTTATGTAGATTCAAATTATACAAGGCTTTTTAAACGTTGAATACACTTCATGGCTGCATTTCTTGCTCTGCAGTAAAATTCATGCAACAACAGGAGGATCAAATTAAGATATGCATCTGAAACAGAAACCAAGGAACCTTGTTGTTGACAGACGCTATGACTGTGTACACTGGTCTAGCTGTGACCTGACTTCAGTTTAGATGTGGGGCCAGTGGCGCAATGGATAACGTGTCTGACTACGGATCAGAAGATTCTAGGTTCGACTCCTGGCTGGCTCAATACTTTATTTAATTGACTGAAATCAAGCTGGGAATGATACTGTATACCTTTCAGTGCTTCTGGCTGATCTCACTTCAAACACATTTTAGACGGATTTCATCTGGACATTCCCCAACATCTCTGAGAAAAAAAGATGAAGCTTTTAAATCCAACAGGCATAATGTCAACATTTAAAGATTTGTCTGTGATGTGTATTTTAAGTATGTGTCTTCCCATATGGTCTAGCGGTTAGGATTCCTGGTTTTCACCCAGGTGGCCCGGGTTCAACTCCCGGTATGGGAAAGAATATCTTGTCGTTAGGTACGCACTTGTGTAACAACAGATGCAGCAGTTTCACAAAACAATATTCCCTCAGCAACAGGAAATGTGTCATGTAGATTCAAATTATACAAAGCTTTTTCAACGTTGAATACACTTCATGGCTGCATTTCTTGCTCTGCAGTAAAATTCATGCAACAACAGGAGGATCAAATTAAGATATGCATCTGAAACAGAAAAACCAAGGAACCTTGTTTTTGACAGACGCTATGACTGTGTACACTGGTCTAGCTGTGACCTGACTTCAGCTTAGACGTGGGGCCAGTGGCGCAATGGATAACGTGTCTGACTACAGATCAGAAGATTCTAGGTTCGACTCCTGGCTGGCTCAATTCTTTATTTAATTGACTGAAATCAAGCTGGGAATGATACTGTATACCTTTCAGTGCTTCTGGCTGTTCTCACTTCAAACACATTTTAGACGGATTTCATCTGGACATTCCCCAACATCTCTGAGAAAAAAGATGAAGCTTTTAAATCCAACAGGCATAATGTCAACATTTAAAGATTTGTCTGTGATGTGTATTTTAAGTATGTGTCTTCCCATATGGTCTAGCGGTTAGTATTCCTGGTTTTCACCCAGGTGGCCCGGGTTCAACTCCCGGTATGGGAAAGAATATCTTGTCGTTAGGTACGCACTTGTGTAACAAAAGGTGCAGCAGTTTCGCACAATACAACAATATTCCCTCATCAACAGGAAATGTGAAATGTTATGTAGATTCAAATTATACAAGGCTTTTTAAACGTTGAATACACTTCATGGCTGCATTTCTTGCTCTGCAGTAAAATTCATGCAACAACAGGAGGATCAAATTAAGATATGCATCTGAAACAGAAAACCAAGGAACCTTGTTTTTGACAGACGCTATGACTGTGTACACTGGTCTAGCTGTGACCTGACTTCAGTTTAGACGTGGGGCCAGTGGCGCAATGGATAACGTGTCTGACTACAGATCAGAAGATTCTAGGTTCGACTCCTGGCTGGCTCAATACTTTATTTAATTGACTGAAATCAAACTGGGAATGATACTGTATACCTTTCAGTGCTTCTGGCTGATCTCACTTCAAACACATTTTAGACGGATTTCATCTGGACATTCCCCAACATCTCTGAGAAAAAAGATGAAGCTTTTAAATCCAACAGGCATAATGTCAACATTTAAAGATTTGTCTGTGATGTGTATTTTAAGTATGTGTCTTCCCATATGGTCTAGCGGAAAGGATTACTGGTTTTCACCCAGGTGGCCCGGGTTCAACTCCCGGTATGGGAAAGAATATCTTGTCGTTAGGTACGCACTTGTGTAACAACAGATGCAGCAGTTTCACAAAACAATATTCCCTCAGCAACAGGAAATGTGTCATGTAGATTCAAATTATACAAAGCTTTTTCAACGTTGAATACACTTCATGGCTGCATTTCTTGCTCTGCAGTAAAATTCATGCAACAACAGGAGGATCAAATTAAGATATGCATCTGAAACAGAAACCAAGGAACCTTGTTTTGACAGACGCTATGACTGTGTACACTGGTCTAGCTGTGACCTGACTTCAGTTTAGATGTGGGGCCAGTGGCGCAATGGATAACGTGTCTGACTACGGATCAGAAGATTCTAGGTTCGACTCCTGGCTGGCTCAATACTTTATTTAATTGACTGAAATCAAACTGGGAATGATACTGTATACCTTTCAGTGCTTCTGGCTGTTCTCACTTCAAACACATTTTAGACGGATTTCATCTGGACATTCCCCAACATGTCTGAGAAAAAAATATGGAGCTTTTAAACCCAACAGGCATAATGTCAAAATTTAAAGATTTGTCTGTGATGTGTATTTTAAGTATATGTCTTCCCATATGGTCTAGCGGTTAGGATTCCTGGTTTTCACCCAGGTGGCCCAGGTTCAACTCCCGGTATGGGAAAGAATATCTTGTCGTTAGGTACGCACTTGTGTAACAACAGATGCAGCAGTTTTGCACAACACAACAATATTCCCTCAGCAACAGGAAATGTGACATGTAGATTCAAATTATACAAGGCTTTTTAAACGTTGAATACACTTCATGGCTGCATTTCTTGCTCTGCAGTAAAATTCATGCAACAACAGGAGGATCAAATTAAGATATGCATCTGAAACAGAAACCAAGGAACCTTGTTGACAGACGCTATGACTGTGTACACTGGTCTAGCTGTGACCTGACTTCAGCTTAGACGTGGGGCCAGTGGCGCAATGGATAACGTGTCTGACTACGGATCAGAAGATTCTAGGTTCGACTCCTGGCTGGCTCAATACTTTATTTAATTGACTGAAATCAAGCTGGGAATGATACTGTATACCTTTCAGTGCTTCTGGCTGTTCTCACTTCAAACACATTTTAGACGGATTTCATCTGGACATTCCCCAACATCTCTGAGAAAAAAAGATGGAGCTTTTAAACCCAACAGGCATAATGTCAACATTTAAAGATTTGTCTGTGATGTGTATTTTAAGTATGTGTCTTCCCATATGGTCTAGCGGTTAGGATTCCTGGTTTTCACCCAGGTGGCCCGGGTTCAACTCCCGGTATGGGAAAGAATATCTTGTCGTTCGGTACGCACTTGTGTAACAACAGATGCAGCAGTTTCACAAAACAATATTCCCTCAGCAACAGGAAATGTGTCATGTAGATTCAAAATATACAAAGCTTTTTCAACGTTGAATACACTTCATGGCTGCATTTCTTGCTCTGCAGTAAAATTCATGCAACAACAGGAGGATCAAATTAAGATATGCATCTGAAACAGAAACCAAGGAACCTTGTTTTTGACAGACGCTATGACTGTGTACACTGGTCTAGCTGTGACCTGACTTCAGTTTAGATGTGGGGCCAGTGGCGCAATGGATAACGTGTCTGACTACGGATCAGAAGATTCTAGGTTCGACTCCTGGCTGGCTCAATACTTTATTTAATTGACTGAAATCAAGCTGGGAATGATACTGTATACCTTTCAGTGCTTCTGGCTGTTCTCACTTCAAACACATTTTAGACGGATTTCATCTAGACATTCCCCAACATCTCTGAGAAAAAAAGATGGAGCTTTTAAACCCAACAGGCATAATGTCAAAATTTAAAGATTTGTCTGTGATGTGTATTTTAAGTATGTGTCTTCCCATATGGTCTAGCGGTTAGGATTCCTGGTTTTCACCCAGGTGGCCCGGGTTCAACTCCCGGTATGGGAAAGAATATCTTGTCGTTAGGTACGCACTTGTGTAACAACAGATGCAGCAGTTTCGCACAAGGCAACAATATTCCCTCATCAACAGGAAATGTGACATGTTATGTAGATTCAAATTATACAAGGCTTTTTAAACGTTGAATACACTTCATGGCTGCATTTCTTGCTCTGCAGTAAAATTCATGCAACAACAGGAGGATCAAATTAAGATATGCATCTGAAACAGAAACCAAGGAACCTTGTTGTTGACAGACGCTATGACTGTGTACACTGGTCTAGCTGTGACCTGACTTCAGCTTAGACGTGGGGCCAGTGGCGCAATGGATAACGTGTCTGACTACGGATCAGAAGATTCTAGGTTCGACTCCTGGCTGGCTCAATACTTTATTTAATTGACTGAAATCAAGCTGGGAATGATACTGTATACCTTTCAGTGCTTCTGGCTGTTCTCACTTCAAACACATTTTAGACGGATTTCATCTAGACATTCCCCAACATCTCTGAGAAAAAAAGATGGAGCTTTTAAACCCAACAGGCATAATGTCAACATTTAAAGATTTGTCTGTGATGTGTATTTTAAGTATGTGTCTTCCCATATGGTCTAGCGGTTAGGATTCCTGGTTTTCACCCAGGTGGCCCGGGTTCAACTCCCGGTATGGGAAAGAATATCTTGTCGTTACGTACGCACTTGTGTAACAACAGATGCAGCAGTTTTGCACAACACAACAATATTCCCTCATCAACAGGAAATGTGACATGTTATGTAGATTCAAATTATACAAGGCTTTTTAAACATTGAATACACTTCATGGCTGCATTTCTTGCTCTGCAGTAAAATTCATGCAACAACAGGAGGATCAAATTAAGATATGCATCTGAAACAGAAACCAAGGAACCTTGTGTTTGACAGACGCTATGACTGTGTACACTGGTCTAGCTTTGACCTGACTTCAGTTTAGATGTGGGGCCAGTGGCGCAATGGATAACGTGTCTGACTACGGATCAGAAGATTCTAGGTTCGACTCCTGGCTGGCTCAATACTTTATTTAATTGACTGAAATCAAGCTGGGAATGATACTGTATACCTTTCAGTGCTTCTGGCTGATCTCACTTCAAACACATTTTAGACGGATTTCATCTGGACATTCCCCAACATCTCTGAGAAAAAAAGATGAAGCTTTTAAATCCAACAGGCATAATGTCAACATTTAAAGATTTGTCTGTGATGTGTATTTTAAGTATGTGTCTTCCCATATGGTCTAGCGGTTAGCGTTCCTGGTTTTCACCCAGGTGGCCCGGGTTCAACTCCCGGTATGGGAAAGAATATCTTGTCGTTAGGTACGCACTTGTGTAACAACAGATGCAGCAGTTTCACAAAACAATATTCCCTCAGCAACAGGAAATGTGTCATGTAGATTCAAATTATACAAAGCTTTTTCAACGTTGAATACACTTCATGGCTGCATTTCTTGCTCTGCAGTAAAATTCATGCAACAACAGGAGGATCAAATTAAGATATGCATCTGAAACAGAAAACCAAGGAACCTTGTTTTGACAGACGCTATGACTGTGTACACTGGTCTAGCTGTGACCTGACTTCAGTTTAGATGTGGGCCAGTGGCGCAATGGATAACGTGTCTGACTACGGATCAGAAGATTCTAGGTTCGACTCCTGGCTGGCTCAATACTTTATTTAATTGACTGAAATCAAGCTGGGAATGATACTGTATACCTTTCAGTGCTTCTGGCTGTTCTCACTTCAAACACATTTTAGACGGATTTCATCTAGACATTCCCCAACATCTCTGAGAAAAAAAGATGGAGCTTTTAAACCCAACAGGCATAATGTCAAAATTTAAAGATTTGTCTGTGATGTGTATTTTAAGTATGTGTCTTCCCATATGGTCTAGCGGTTAGGATTCCTGGTTTTCACCCAGGTGGCCCGGGTTCAACTCCCGGTATGGGAAAATATCTTGTCGTTAGGTACGCACTTGTGTAACAACAGATGCAGCAGTTTTGCACAACACAACAATATTCCCTCATCAACAGGAAATGTGACATGTTATGTAGATTCAAATTATACAAGGCTTTTTAAACATTGAATACACTTCATGGCTGCATTTCTTGCTCTGCAGTAAAATTCATGCAACAACAGGAGGATCAAATTAAGATATGCATCTGAAACAGAAACCAAGGAACCTTGTTGTTGACAGACGCTATGACTGTGTACACTGGTCTAGCTTTGACCTGACTTCAGCTTAGACGTGGGGCCAGTGGCGCAATGGATAACGTGTCTGACTACGGATCAGAAGATTCTAGGTTCGACTCCTGGCTGGCTCAATACTTTATTTAATTGACTGAAATCAAGCTGGGAATGATACTGTATACCTTTCAGTGCTTCTGGCTGTTCTCACTTCAAACACATTTTAGACGGATTTCATCTAGACATTCCCCAACATCTCTGAGAAAAAAAGATGGAGCTTTTAAACCCAACAGGCATAATGTCAACATTTAAAGATTTGTCTGTGATGTGTATTTTAAGTATGTGTCTTCCCATATGGTCTAGCGGTTAGGATTCCTGGTTTTCACCCAGGTGGCCCGGGTTCAACTCCCGGTATGGGAAAGAATATCTTGTCTTTAGGTACGCACTTGTGTAACAACAGATGCAGCAGTTTTGCACAACACAACAATATTCCCTCATCAACAGGAAATGTGACATGTTATGTAGATTCAAATTATACAAGGCTTTTTAAACATTGAATACACTTCATGGCTGCATTTCTTGCTCTGCAGTAAAATTCATGCAACAACAGGAGGATCAAATTAAGATATGCATCTGAAACAGAAACCAAGGAACCTTGTTTTGACAGACGCTATGACTGTGTACACTGGTCTAGCTTTGACCTGACTTCAGTTTAGATGTGGGGCCAGTGGCGCAATGGATAACGTGTCTGACTACGGATCAGAAGATTCTAGGTTCGACTCCTGGCTGGCTCAATACTTTATTTAATTGACTGAAATCAAGCTGGGAATGATACTGTATACCTTTCAGTGCTTCTGGCTGTTCTCACTTCAAACACATTTTAGACGGATTTCATCTCGACATTCCCCAACATCTCTGAGAAAAAAGATGAAGCTTTTAAATCCAACAGGCATAATGTCAACATTTAAAGATTTGTCTGTGATGTGTATTTTAAGTATGTGTCTTCCCATATGGTCTAGCGGTTTGGATTCCTGGTTTTCACCCAGGTGGCCCGGGTTCAACTCCCGGTATGGGAACGAATATCTTGTCGTTACGTACGCACTTGTGTAACAACAGATGCAGCAGTTTCACAAAACAATATTCCCTCAGCAACAGGAAATGTTTCATCTAGATTCAAAATATACAAAGCTTTTTCAACGTTGAATACACTTCATGGCTGCATTTCTTGCTCTGCAGTAAAATTCATGCAACAACAGGAGGATCAAATTAAGATATGCATCTGAAACAGAAACCAAGGAACCTTGTTTTGACAGACGCTATGACTGTGTACACTGGTCTAGCTGTGACCTGACTTCAGTTTAGATGTGGGGCCAGTGGCGCAATGGATAACGTGTCTGACTACGGATCAGAAGATTCTAGGTTCGACTCCTGGCTGGCTCAATACTTTATTTAATTGACTGAAATCAAGCTGGGAATGATACTGTATACCTTTCAGTGCTTCTGGCTGTTCTCACTTCAAACACATTTTAGACGGATTTCATCTAGACATTCCCCAACATCTCTGAGAAAAAAAGATGAAGCTTTTAAATCCAACAGGCATAATGTCAACCTTTAAAGATTTGTCTGTGATGTGTATTTTATGTATGTGTCTTCCCATATGGTCTAGCGTTTAGGATTCCTGGTTTTCACCCAGGTGGCCCGGGTTCAACTCCCGGTATGGGAAAGAATATCTTGTCGTTAGGTACGCACTTGTGTAACAACAGATGCAGCAGTTTCGCACAAGGCAACAATATTCCCTCATCAACAGGAAATGTGACATGTTATGTAGATTCAAATTATACAAGTCTTTTTAAACGTTGAATACACTTTATGGCTGCATTTCTTGCTCTGCAGTAAAATTCATGCAACAACAGGAGGATCAAATTAAGATATGCATCTGAAACAGAAAACCAAGGAACCTTGTTTTTGACAGACGCTATGACTGTGTACACTGGTCTAGCTTTGAGCTGACTTCAGCTTAGACGTGGGGCCAGTGGCGCAATGGATAACGTGTCTGACTACGGATCAGAAGATTCTAGGTTCGACTCCTGGCTGGCTCAATACTTTATTTAATTGACTGAAATCAAGCTGGGAATGATACTGTATACCTTTCAGTGCTTCTGGCTGTTCTCACTTCAAACACATTTTAGACGGATTTCATCTGGACATTCCCCAACATCTCTGAGAAAAAAAGATGGAGCTTTTAAACCCAACAGGCATAATGTCAACATTTAAAGATTTGTCTGTGATGTGTATTTTAAGTATGTGTCTTCCCATATGGTCTAGCGGTTAGGATTCCTGGTTTTCACCCAGGTGGCCCGGGTTCAACTCCCGGTATGGGAAAGAATATCTTGTCGTTAGGTACGCACTTGTGTAACAACAGATGCAGCAGTTTTGCACAACACAACAATATTCCCTCATCAACAGGAAATGTGACATGTTATGTAGATTCAAATTATACAAGGCTTTTTAAACGTTGAATACACTTCATGGCTGCATTTCTTGCTCTGCAGTAAAATTCATGCAACAACAGGAGGATCAAATTAAGATATGCATCTGAAACAGAAACCAAGGAACCTTGTTTTGACAGACGCTATGACTGTGTACACTGGTCTAGCTGTGACCTGACTTCAGTTTAGATGTGGGGCCAGTGGCGCAATGGATAACGTGTCTGACTACGGATCAGAAGATTCTAGGTTCGACTCCTGGCTGGCTCAATACTTTATTTAATTGACTGAAATCAAGCTGGGAATGATACTGTATACCTTTCAGTGCTTCTGGCTGTTCTCACTTCAAACACATTTTAGACGGATTTCATCTAGACATTCCCCAACATCTCTGAGAAAAAAAGATGGAGCTTTTAAACCCAACAGGCATAATGTCAACATTTAAAGATTTGTCTGTGATGTGTATTTTAAGTATGTGTCTTCCCATATGGTCTAGCGGTTAGGATTCCTGGTTTTCACCCAGGTGGCCCGGGTTCAACTCCCGGTATGGGAAAGAATATCTTGTCGTTAGGTACGCACTTGTGTAACAACAGATGCAGCAGTTTCACAAAACAATATTCCCTCAGCAACAGGAAATGTGTCATGTAGATTCAAATTATACAAAGCTTTTTCAACGTTGAATACACTTCATGGCTGCATTTCTTGCTCTGCAGTAAAATTCATGCAACAACAGGAGGATCAAATTAAGATATGCATCTGAAACAGAAACCAAGGAACTTTGTTGTTGACAGACGCTATGACTGTGTACACTGGTCTAGCTGTGACCTGACTTCAGCTTAGATGTGGGGCCAGTGGCGCAATGGATAACGTGTCTGACTACGGATCAGAAGATTCTAGGTTCGACTCCTGGCTGGCTCAATACTTTATTTAATTGACTGAAATCAAGCTGGGAATGATACTGTATACCTTTCAGTGCTTCTGGCTGTTCTCACTTCAAACACATTTTAGACGGATTTCATCTGGACATTCCCCAACATCTCTGAGAAAAAAAGATGAAGCTTTTAAATCCAACAGGCATAATGTCAACATTTAAAGATTTGTCTGTGATGTGTATTTTAAGTATGTGTCTTCCCATATGGTCTAGCGGTTTGGATTCCTGGTTTTCACCCAGGTGGCCCGGGTTCAACTCCCGGTATGGGAAAGAATATCTTGTCGTTAGGTACGCACTTGTGTAACAACAGATGCAGCAGTTTTGCACAACACAACAATATTCCCTCATCAACAGGAAATGTGACATGTTTTGTAGATTCAAATTATACAAGGCTTTTTAAACGTTGAATACACTTCATGGCTGCATTTCTTGCTCTGCAGTAAAATTCATGCAACAACAGGAGGATCAAATTAAGATATGCATCTGAAACAGAAACCAAGGAACCTTGTTTTTGACAGACGCTATGACTGTGTACACTGGTCTAGCTGTGACCTGACTTCAGTTTAGATGTGGGGCCAGTGGCGCAATGGATAACGTGTCTGACTACGGATCAGAAGATTCTAGGTTCGACTCCTGGCTGGCTCAATACTTTATTTAATTGACTGAAATCAAGCTGGGAATGATACTGTATACCTTTCAGTGCTTCTGGCTGATCTCACTTCAAACACATTTTAGACGGATTTCATCTGGACATTCCCCAACATTTCTGAGAAAAAAGATTAAGCTTTTAAATCCAACAGGCATAATGTCGACCTTTAAAGATTTGTCTGTGATGTGTATTTTAAGTATGTGTCTTCCCATATGGTCTAGCGGTTAGGATTCCTGGTTTTCACCCAGGTGGCCCGGGTTCAACTCCCGGTATGGGAAAGAATATCTTGTCGTTAGGTACGCACTTGTGTAACAACAGATGCAGCAGTTTCACAAAACAATATTCCTTCATCAACAGGAAATGTGTCATGTAGATTCAAATTATACAAAGCTTTTTCAACGTTGAATACACTTCATGGCTGCATTTCTTGCTCTGCAGTAAAATTCATGCAACAACAGGATATGCATCTGAAACAGAAACCAAGGAACCTTGTTGTTGACAGACGCTATGACTGTGTACACTGGTCTAGCTGTGACCTGACTTCAGCTTAGACGTTGGGCCAGTGGCGCAATGGATAAGAAGATTCTAGGTTCGACTCCTGGCTGGCTCAATACTTTATTTAATTGACTGAAATCAAGCTGGGAATGATACTGTATACCTTTCAGTGCTTCTGGCTGTTCTCACTTCAAACACATTTTAGACGGATTTCATCTAGACATTCCCCAACATCTCTGAGAAAAAAAGATGGAGCTTTTAAACCCAACAGGCATAATGTCAAAATTTAAAGATTTGTCTGTGATGTGTATTTTAAGTATGTGTCTTCCCATATGGTCTAGCGGTTAGGATTCCTGGTTTTCACCCAGGTGGCCCGGGTTCAACTCCCGGTATGGGAAAGAATATCTTGTCGTTAGGTACGCACTTGTGTAACAACAGATGCAGCAGTTTCGCACAACGCAACAATATTCCCTCATCAACAGGAAATGTGACATGTTATGTAGATTCAAATTATACAAGGCTTTTTAAACGTTGAATACACTTCATGGCTGCATTTCTTGCTCTGCAGTAAAATTCATGCAACAACAGGAGGATCAAATTAAGATATGCATCTGAAACAGAAACCAAGGAACCTTGTTGTTGACAGACGCTATGACTGTGTACACTGGTCTAGCTTGACCTGACTTCAGCTTAGACGTGGGGCCAGTGGCGCAATGGATAACGTGTCTGACTACGGATCAGAAGATTCTAGGTTCGACTCCTGGCTGGCTCAATACTTTATTTAATTGACTGAAATCAAGCTGGGAATGATACTGTATACCTTTCAGTGCTTCTGGCTGTTCTCACTTCAAACACATTTTAGACGGATTTCATCTGGACATTCCCCAACATCTCTGAGAAAAAAAGATGGAGCTTTTAAACCCAACAGGCATAATGTCAACATTTAAAGATTTGTCTGTGATGTGTATTTTAAGTATGTGTCTTCCCATATGGTCTAGCGGTTAGGATTCCTGGTTTTCACCCAGGTGGCCCGGGTTCAACTCCCGGTATGGGAAAGAATATCTTGTCGTTAGGTACGCACTTGTGTAACAACAGATGCAGCAGTTTCACAAAACAATATTCCTCAGCAACAGGAAATGTGTCATGTAGATTCAAATTATACAAAGGCTTTTTAAACGTTGAATACACTTCATGGCTGCATTTCTTGCTCTGCAGTAAAATTCATGCAACAACAGGAGGATCAAATTAAGATATGCATCTGAAACAGAAACCAAGGAACCTTCTTTTTGACAGACGCTATGACTGTGTACACTGGTCTAGCTGTGACCTGACTTCAGCTTAGATGTGGGGCCAGTGGCGCAATGGATAACGTGTCTGACTACGGATCAGAAGATTCTAGGTTCGACTCCTGGCTGGCTCAATACTTTATTTAATTGACTGAAATCAAGCTGGGAATGATACTGTATACCTTTCAGTGCTTCTGGCTGTTCTCACTTCAAACACATTTTAGACGGATTTCATCTGGACATTCCCCAACATCTCTGAGAAAAAAAGATGGAGCTTTTAAACCCAACAGGCATAATGTCAACATTTAAAGATTTGTCTGTGATGTGTATTTTAAGTATGTGTCTTCCCATATGGTCTAGCGGTTAGGATTCCTGGTTTTCACCCAGGTGGCCCGGGTTCAACTCCCGGTATGGGAAAGAATATCTTGTCGTTAGGTACGCACTTGTGTAACAACAGATGCAGCAGTTTTGCACAACACAACAATATTCCCTCATCAACAGGAAATGTGACATGTTTTGTAGATTCAAATTATACAAGGCTTTTTAAACGTTGAATACACTTCATGGCTGCATTTCTTGCTCTGCAGTAAAATTCATGCAACAACAGGAGGATCAAATTAAGATATGCATCAGAAACAGAAACCAAGGAACTTTGTTGTTGACAGACGCTATGACTGTGTACACTGGTCTAGCTGTGACCTGACTTCAGCTTAGACGTGGGTCCAGTGGCGCAATGGATAAAGTGTCTGACTACGGATCAGAAGATTCTAGGTTCGACTCCTGGCTGGCTGAATACTTTATTTAATTGACTGAAATCAAGCTGGGAATGATACTGTATACCTTTCAGTGCTTCTGGCTGTTCTCACTTCAAAACACATTTTAGACGGATTTCATCTAGACATTCCCCAACATCTCTGAGAAAAAAAGATGGAGCTTTTAAATCCAACAGGCATAATGTCAACATTTAAAGATTTGTCTGTGATGTGTATGTTAAGTATGTGTCTTCCCATATGGTCTAGCGTTTAGAATTCCTGGTTTTCACCCAGGTGTCCCGGATTCAACTCCCGGTATGTGAAAGAATATCTTGTCGTTAGGTACGCACTTGTGTAACAACAGATGCAGCAGTTTCACAAAACAATATTCCCTCATCAACAGGAAATGTGACATGTTATGTAGATTCAAATTATACAAGGCTTTTTAAACGTTGAATACACTTCATGGCTGCATTTCTTGCTCTGCAGTAAAATTCATGCAACAACAGGAGGATCAAATTAAGATATGCATCTGAAACAGAAACCAAGGAACCTTATTTTTGACAGACGCTATGACTGTGTACACTGGTCTAGCTGTGACCTGACTTCAGTTTAGATGTGGGGCCAGTGGCGCAATGGATAACGTGTCTGACTACGGATCAGAAGATTCTAGGTTCGACTCCTGGCTGGCTCAATACTTTATTTAATTGACTGAAATCAAGCTGGGAATGATACTGTATACGTTTCAGTGCTTCTGGCTGATCTCACTTCAAACACATTTTAGACGGATTTCATCTGGACATTCCCCAACATTTCTGAGAAAAAAGATGAAGCTTTTAAATCCAACAGGCATAATGTCAACCTTTAAAGATTTGTCTGTGATGTGTATTTTATGTATGTGTCTTCCCATATGGTCTAGCGTTTAGGATTCCTGGTTTTCACCCAGGTGGCCCGGGTTCAACTCCCGGTATGGGAAAGAATATCTTGTCGTTAGGTACGCACTTGTGTAACAACAGATGCAGCAGTTTTGCACAACACAACAATATTCCCTCATCAACAGGAAATGTGACATGTTATGTAGATTCAAATTATACAAGGCTTTTTAAACGTTGAATACACTTCATGGCTGCATTTCTTGCTCTGCAGTAAAATTCATGCAACAACAGGAGGATCAAATTAAGATATGCATCTGAAACAGAAAACCAAGGAACCTTGTTTTTGACAGACGCTATGACTGTGTACACTGGTCTAGCTGTGACCTGACTTCAGTTTAGACGTGAGGCCAGTGGCGCAATTGATAACGTGTCTGACTACGGATCAGAAGATTCTAGGTCCGACTCCTGGCTGGCTCAATACTTTATTTAATTGACTGAAATCAAGCTGGGAATGATACTGTATACCTTTCAGTGCTTCTGGCTGTTCTCACTTCAAACACATTTTAGACGGATTTCATCTGGACATTCCCCAACATCTCTGAGAAAAAAAGATGGAGCTTTTAAACCCAACAGGCATAATGTCAACATTTAAAGATTTGTCTGTGATGTGTATTTTAAGTATGTGTCTTCCCATATGGTCTAGCGGTTAGGATTCCTGGTTTTCACCCAGGTGGCCCGGGTTCAACTCCCGGTATGGGAAAGAATATCTTGTCGTTAGGTACGCACTTGTGTAACAACAGATGCAGCAGTTTCACAAAACAATATTCACTCAGCAACAGGAAATGTGTCATGTAGATTCAAATTATACAAAGCTTTTTCAACGTTGAATACACTTCATGGCTGCATTTCTTGCTCTGCAGTAAAATTCATGCAACAACAGGAGGATCAAATTAAGATATGCATCTGAAACAGAAACCAAGGAACCTTGTTTTTGACAGACGCTATGACTGTGTACACTGGTCTAGCTGTGACCTGACTTCAGCTTAGACGTGGGGCCAGTGGCGCAATGGATAACGTGTCTGACTACGGATCAGAAGATTCTAGGTTCGACTCCTGGCTGGCTCAATACTTTATTTAATTGACTGAAATCAAGCTGGGAATGATACTGTATACCTTTCAGTGCTTCTGGCTGTTCTCACTTCAAACACATTTTAGACGGATTTCATCTGGACATTCCCCAACATCTCTGAGAAAAAAAGATGGAGCTTTTAAACCCAACAGGCATAATGTCAACATTTAAAGATTTGTCTGTGATGTGTATTTTAAGTATGTGTCTTCCCATATGGTCTAGCGGTTAGGATTCCTGGTTTTCACCCAGGTGGCCCGGGTTCAACTCCCGGTATGGGAAAGAATATCTTGTCGTTAGGTACGCACTTGTGTAACAACAGATGCAGCAGTTTTGCACAACACAACAATATTCCCTCATCAACAGGAAATGTGACATGTTTTGTAGATTCAAATTATACAAGGCTTTTTAAACGTTGAATACACTTCATGGCTGCATTTCTTGCTCTGCAGTAAAATTCATGCAACAACAGGAGGATCAAATTAAGATATGCATCTGAAACAGAAACCAAGGAATCTTGTTGTTGACAGACGCTATGACTGTGTACACTGGTCTAGCTGTGACCTGACTTCAGCTTAGACGTGGGGCCAGTGGCGCAATGGATAACGTGTCTGACTACGGATCAGAAGATTCTAGGTTCGACTCCTGGCTGGCTCAATACTTTATTTAATTGACTGAAATCAAGCTGGGAATGATACTGTATACCTTTCAGTGCTTCTGGCTGATCTCACTTCAAACACATTTTAGACGGATTTCATCTGGACATTCCCCAACATCTCTGAGAAAAAAGATGAAGCTTTTAAATCCAACAGGCATAATGTCAACATTTAAAGATTTGTCTGTGATGTGTATTTTAAGTATGTGTCTTCCCATATGGTCTAGCGGTTAGGATTCCTGGTTTTCACCCAGGTGGCCCGGTTCAACTCCCGGTATGGGAAAGAATATCTTGTCGTTAGGTACGCACTTGTGTAACAACAGATGCAGCAGTTTCACAAACAACAATATTCCTCATCAACAGGAAATGTGACATGTTATGTAGATTCAAATTATACAAAGCTTTTTCAACGTTGAATACACTTCATGGCTGCATTTCTTGCTCTGCAGTAAAATTCATGCAACAACAGGAGGATCAAATTAAGATATGCATCTGAAACAGAAACCAAGGAACCTTGTTTTGACAGACGCTATGACTGTGTACACTGGTCTAGCTGTGACCTGACTTCAGCTTAGATGTGGGGCCAGTGGTGCAATGGATAACGTGTCTGACTACGGATCAGAAGATTCTAGGTTCGACTCCTGGCTGGCTCAATACTTTATTTAATTGACTGAAATCAAGCTGGGAATGATACTGTATACCTTTCAGTGCTTCTGGCTGTTCTCACTTCAAACACATTTTAGACGGATTTCATCTAGACATTCCCCAACATCTCTGAGAAAAAAAGATGGAGCTTTTAAACCCAACAGGCATAATGTCAACATTTAAAGATTTGTCTGTGATGTGTATTTTATGTATGTGTCTTCCCATATGGTCTAGCGTTTAGGATTCCTGGTTTTCACCCAGGTGGCCCGGGTTCAACTCCCGGTATGGGAAAGAATATCTTGTCGTTAGGTACGCACTTGTGTAACAACAGATGCAGCAGTTTTGCACAACACAACAATATTCCCTCATCAACAGGAAATGTGACATGTTATGTAGATTCAAATTATACAAGGCTTTTTAAACGTTGAATACACTTCATGGCTGCATTTCTTGCTCTGCAGTAAAATTCATGCAACAACAGGAGGATCAAATTAAGATATGCATCTGAAACAGAAACCAAGGAACCTTGTTTTTGACAGACGCTATGACTGTGTACACTGGTCTAGCTGTGACCTGACTTCAGCTTAGACGTGGGGCCAGTGGCGCAATGGATAACGTGTCTGACTACGGATCAGAAGATTCTAGGTTCGACTCCTGGCTGGCTCAATACTTTATTTAATTGACTGAAATCAAGCTGGGAATGATACTGTATACCTTTCAGTGCTTCTGGCTGTTCTCACTTCAAACACATTTTAGACGGATTTCATCTGGACATTCCCCAACATCTCTGAGAAAAAAGATGAAGCTTTTAAATCCAACAGGCATAATGTCAACATTTAAAGATTTGTCTGTGATGTGTATTTTAAGTATGTGTCTTCCCATATGGTCTAGCGGTTAGGATTCCTGGTTTTCACCCAGGTGGCCCGGGTTCAACTCCCGGTATGGGAAAGAATATCTTGTCGTTAGGTACGCACTTGTGTAACAACAGATGCAGCAGTTTCACAAAACAATATTCCCTCAGCAACAGGAAATGTGTCATGTTAGATTCAAATTATACAAAGCTTTTTCAACGTTGAATACACTTCATGGCTGCATTTCTTGCTCTGCAGTAAAATTCATGCAACAACAGGAGGATCAAATTAAGATATGCATCTGAAACAGAAACCAAGGAACCTTGTTTTGACAGACGCTATGACTGTGTACACTGGTCTAGCTGTGACCTGACTTCAGTTTAGATGTGGGGCCAGTGGCGCAATGGATAACGTGTCTGACTACGGATCAGAAGATTCTAGGTTCGACTCCTGGCTGGCTCAATACTTTATTTAATTGACTGAAATCAAGCTGGGAATGATACTGTATACCTTTCAGTGCTTCTGGCTGTTCTCACTTCAAACACATTTTAGACGGATTTCATCTGGACATTCCCCAACATCTCTGAGAAAAAAGATGGAGCTTTTAAACCCAACAGGCATAATGTCAACATTTAAAGATTTGTCTGTGATGTGTATTTTAAGTATGTGTCTTCCCATATGGTCTAGCGGTTAGGATTCCTGGTTTTCACCCAGGTGGCCCGGGTTCAACTCCCGGTATGGGAAAGAATATCTTGTCGTTAGGTACGCACTTGTGTAACAACAGATGCAGCAGTTTTGCACAAAACAATATTCCCTCATCAACAGGAAATGTGACATGTTATGTAGATTCAAATTATACAAAGCTTTTTAAACGTTGAATACACTTCATGGCTGCATTTCTTGCTCTGCAGTAAAATTCATGCAACAACAGGAGGATCAAATTAAGATATGCATCTGAAACAGAAACCAAGGAACCTTGTTGTTGACAGACGCTATGACTGTGTACACTGGTCTAGCTGTGACCTGACTTCAGCTTAGACGTGGGGCCAGTGGCGCAATGGATAACGTGTCTGACTACGGATCAGAAGATTCTAGGTTCGACTCCTGGCTGGCTCAATACTTTATTTAATTGACTGAAATCAAGCTGGGAATGATACTGTATACCTTTCAGTGCTTCTGGCTGTTCTCACTTCAAACACATTTTAGACGGATTTCATCTGGACATTCCCCAACATCTCTGAGAAAAAAATCCCGCATGATGGAGCTTTTAAACCCAACAGGCATAATGTCAACATTTAAAGATTTGTCTGTGATGTGTATTTTAAGTATGTGTCTTCCCATATGGTCTAGCGGTTAGGATTCCTGGTTTTCACCCAGGTGGCCCGGGTTCAACTCCCGGTATGGGAAAGAATATCTTGTCGTTAGGTACGCACTTGTGTAACAACAGATGCAGCAGTTTCGCACAACACAACAATATTCCCTCATCAACAGGAAATGTGACATGTTATGTAGATTCAAATTATACAAGGCTTTTTAAACGTTGAATACACTTCATGGCTGCATTTCTTGCTCTGCAGTAAAATTCATGCAACAACAGGAGGATCAAATTAAGATATGCATCTGAAACAGAAAACCAAGGAACCTTGTTTTTGACAGACGCTATGACTGTGTACACTGGTCTAGCTGTGACCTGACTTCAGTTTAGATGTGGTGCCAGTGGCGCAATGGATAACGTGTCTGACTACGGATCAGAAGATTCTAGGTTCGACTCCTGAATGGCTCAATACTTTATTTAATTGACTGAAATCAAGCTGGGAATGATACTGCATACCTTTCAGTGCTTCTGGCTGATCTCACTTCAAACACATTTTAGACGGATTTCATCTGGACATTCCCCAACATCTCTGAGAAAAAAAGATGGAGCTTTTAAACCCAACAGGCATAATGTCAAAATTTAAAGATTTGTCTGTGATGTGTATTTTAAGTATGTGTCTTCCCATATGGTCTAGCGGTTAGGATTCCTGGTTTTCACCCAGGTGGCCCGGGTTCAACTCCCGGTATGGGAAAGAATATCTTGTCGTTAGGTACGCACTTGTGTAACAACAGATGCAGCAGTTTCACAAAACAATATTCCCTCAGCAACAGGAAATGTGTCATGTAGATTCAAATTATACAAGGCTTTTTAAACGTTGAATACACTTCATGGCTGCATTTCTTGCTCTGCAGTAAAATTCATGCAACAACAGGAGGATCAAATTAAGATATGCATCTGAAACAGAAACCAAGGAACCTTGTTTTGACAGACGCTATGACTGTGTACACTGGTCTAGCTGTGACCTGACTTCAGCTTAGACGTGGGGCCAGTGGCGCAATGGATAACGTGTCTGACTACGGATCAGAAGATTCTAGGTTCGACTCCTGGCTGGCTCAATACTTTATTTAATTGACTGAAATCAAGCTGGGAATGATACTGTATACCTTTCAGTGCTTCTGGCTGTTCTCACTTCAAACACATTTTAGACGGATTTCATCTGGATATTCCCCAACATCTCTGAGAAAAAAAGATGGAGCTTTTAAACCCAACAGGCATAATGTCAACATTTAAAGATTTGTCTGTGATGTGTATTTTAAGTATGTGTCTTCCCATATGGTCTAGCGGTTAGGATTCCTGGTTTTCACCCAGGTGGCCCTGGTTCAACTCCCGGTATGGGAAATAATATCTTGTCGTTAGGTACGCACTTGTGTAACAACATATGCAGCATTTTCGCACAACACAACAATATTCCCTCATCAACAGGAAATGTGACATGTTATGTAGATTCAAATTATACAAGGCTTTTTAAACGTTGAATACACTTCATGGCTGCATTTCTTGCTCTGCAGTAAAATTCATGCAACAACAGGAGGATCAAATTAAGATATGCATCTGAAACAGAAACCAAGGAACCTTGTTGTTGACAGACGCTATGACTGTGTACACTGGTCTAGCTGTGACCTGACTTCAGCTTAGATGTGGGGCCAGTGGCGCAATGGATAACGTGTCTGACTACGGATCAGAAGATTCTAGGTTCGACTCCTGGCTGGCTCAATACTTTATTTAATTGACTGAAATCAAGCTGGGAATGATACTGTATACCTTTCAGTGCTTCTGGCTGTTCTCACTTCAAACACATTTTAGACGGATTTCATCTGGACATTCCCCAACATCTCTGAGAAAAAAAGATGGAGCTTTTAAACCCAACAGGCATAATGTCAACATTTAAAGATTTGTCTGTGATGTGTATTTTAAGTATGTGTCTTCCCATATGGTCTAGCGGTTAGGATTCCTGGTTTTCACCCAGGTGGCCCGGGTTCAACTCCCGGTATGGGAAAGAATATCTTGTCGTTAGGTACGCACTTGTGTAACAACAGATGCTGCAGTTTTGCACAACACAACAATATTCCCTCATCAACAGGAAATGTGACATGTTTTGTAGATTCAAATTATACAAGGCTTTTTAAACGTTGAATACACTTCATGGCTGCATTTCTTGCTCTGCAGTAAAATTCATGCAACAACAGGAGGATCAAATTAAGATATGCATCTGAAACAGAAACCAAGGAATCTTGTTGTTGACAGACGCTATGACTGTGTACACTGGTCTAGCTGTGACCTGACTTCAGTTTAGACGTGGGTCCAGTGGCGCAATGGATAACGTGTCTGACTACGGATCAAAAGATTCTAGGTTCGACTCCTGGCTGGCTCAATACTTTATTTAATTGACTGAAATCAAGCTGGGAATGATGCTGTATACCTTTCAGTGCTTCTGGCTGTTCTCACTTCAAACACATTTTAGACGGATTTCATCTGGACATTCCCCAACATCTCTGAGAAAAAAAGATGGAGCTTTTAAACCCAACAGGCATAATGTCAAAATTTAAAGATTTGTCTGTGATGTGTATTTTAAGTATGTGTCTTCCCATATGGTCTAGAGGTTAGGGTTTCTGGTTTTCACCCAGATTGCCCGTGTTCAACTCCCGGTATGGGAAAGAATATCTAGTCATTAGGTATGCACTTGTGTAACAACAGATGCAGCAGTTTCACAAAACAATATTCCCTCAGCAACAGGAAATGTGTCATGTAGATTCAAATTATACAAAGCTTTTTCAACGTTGAATACACTTCATGGCTGCATTTCTTGCTCTGCAGTAAAATTCATGCAACAACAGGAGGATCAAATTAAGATATGCATCTGAAACAGAAACCAAGGAACCTTGTTGTTGACAGACGCTATGACTGTGTACACTGGTCTAGCTGTGACCTGACTTCAGTTTAGACGTGGGGCCAGTGGCGCAATGGATAACGTGTCTGACTACGGATCAGAAGATTCTAGGTTCGACTCCTGAATGGCTCAATACTTTATTTAATTGACTGAAATCAAGCTGGGAATGATACTGCATACCTTTCAGTGCTTCTGGCTGATCTCACTTCAAACACATTTTAGACGGATTTCATCTGGACATTCCCCAACATCTCTGAGAAAAAAAGATGGAGCTTTTAAACCCAACAGGCATAATGTCAAAATGTAAAGATTTGTCTGTGATGTGTATTTTAAGTATGTTTCTTCCCATATGGTCTAGCGGTTAGGATTCCTGGTTTTCACCCAGGTGGCCCGGGCTCAACTCCCGGTATGGGAAAGAATATCTTGTTGTTCTGTACGCACTTGTGTAACAACAGATGCAGCAGTTTCACAAAACAATATTCCCTCAGCAACAGGAAATGTGTCATGTAGATTCAAATTATACAAGGCTTTTTAAACGTTGAATACACTTCATGGCTGCATTTCTTGCTCTGCAGTAAAATTCATGCAACAACAGGAGGATCAAATTAAGATATGCATCTGAAACAGAAACCAAGGAACCTTATTTTTGACAGACGCTATGACTGTGTACACTGGTCTAGCTGTGACCTGACTTCAGCTTAGACGTGGGGCCAGTGGCGCAATGGATAACGTGTCTGACTACGGACCAGAAGATTCTAGGTTCGACTCCTGGCTGGCTCAATACTTTATTTAATTGACTGAAATCAAGCTGGGAATGATACTGTATACCTTTCAGTGCTTCTGGCTGTTCTCACTTCAAACACATTTTAGACGGATTTCATCTGGATATTCCCCAACATCTCTGAGAAAAAAAGATGGAGCTTTTAAACCCAACAGGCATAATGTCAACATTTAAAGATTTGTCTGTGATGTGTATTTTAAGTATGTGTCTTCCCATATGGTCTAGCGGTTAGGATTCCTGGTTTTCACCCAGGTGGCCCTGGTTCAACTCCCGGTATGGGAAATAATATCTTGTCGTTAGGTACGCACTTGTGTAACAACAGATGCAGCATTT